>NC_135223.1:15583653-15588653 GCF_052324685.1 Brachyhypopomus gauderio | reverse complement strand
AGAGAAGGAGAGAACGATGGGGAGAGAGGGAGAGGAAGACGGGTAGAGAGAGCAGGAAGGAGGAACATAAAAAGCCCACATCTGTTTAAATATTTGTTTTTGTTCTGTGTTGAAACTGAGATATTTCATTTTGTTTTCTTGACGATTCTTTGGGCGGGAATTCCACTGAGAATTGCGTGGGGACCAGTTGTGCGAGTGAATCTCCTGCCTGCTGTCACTGAACTTGCACCTGCACAGGGCACTCTTGCACACACTCCTGCACACACTCCTTCACACACTCCTGCACAAACTCCTTCAAACACTCCCTCACACACTCCTGCACACACTCCTTCACACACTCCTTCACACACTCCTTCACACACTCCTTCACACACTCCTGCACAAACTCCTTCAAACACTCCCTCACACACTCCTGCACACACTCCTTCACACACTCCTTCACACACTCCTGCACAAACTCCTTCACACACTCCCTCACACACTCCTGCACACACTCCTGCACACACTCCCTCACACACTCCTGCACACACTCCTTGACACACTCCTGCACACACTGCTGTGCACACTGCCAGGGTTCCGTCCCCTGGGAACACACCAGGGATCGGTGAGTGTGGGAATGTGAGGCTTCCAGATCCCATGCTCTGGTACTGGTACGCACATGCTGTGGGCTGTTGGATTTGCCAGCTCTAACACACCTTATGCGAAGGGCTGGATAAATCTGCCTCAGGTCAGCAGGGATTGAGGCTTTTAAGAAGAAACAGCAGTGGGCAGTGATGCTGGCAGGACTGGGAACCATAGCATTGGAAGCACTGGAATAATTGAGTAGTTTAGTGCGTGGTCATAGTGTCAGTCCAGACGACAGCTGGTTCTCTGGCCTGAGAACCTAAAGGATGTTTGGGTCGTCACTAACGTGTTCAAGCCTACTAAAATATCAAGCATATCATTCTACAGATATCATTCTGTGCATTTAGAACTGTGGGTACAACCTGTGTATTTGTATGCTGTTGATTTGAATATGTGTTGTCTGTTCATCCCTGAGCCACCACTAAAATGATTCTTTTGTAAAGTGACCTGAGACTTTCTACCGTCCTGCTTCTGTCTGTGTCTTGGAATCACTGCATGTTACGCTGTGATGTGTGCAGTTGTGCATTTGTATATGCGTGTGTGTGTGTGTGTGTGTGTGTGTGTGTGTGTGTGTGTGTTTGCACACGCACATATCTCATATACCAGCCATACTGCAGTGTCACGTTACATTTCAATAGTGAACCTGAAGAGTGGCCTGAGATGCCATTTGATACACATATAAACACGGCAGCTACTGCAGTATGTGGTTTCCCAAGTTAGTGTGGGTGTGTGCGTGTGCACGTGCGTACGTGTGTGTGTGTGCGCGCGCGCGTTTCTGTGTGCATTTCATTGCTAAGTGCAGTTTTAAATTCGGTGACCCAGTAAGTATGTTGCCAGAGTGGAATGTTGCTCTCAGCGTTCTGGTTAGCTGAACCAAGCAGACTCTTCCTCTGTAGGAGTGTTTATTTCTACACTAGAATGTGTTTAAGGGCTCTTAGAAGACTAATTAACACATGCTAATGTTGTGCCCATCTGCAGTGTAAGGGGACATTGTAAGGGGACAGTGTAGAGGACAGTGAAGGGGACAGTGTAAAAGGAGGCCTGAGTTCAATATAAACTATGTAAGCAAGCCTGTAAAGTCATCACTTAATAAATAAGCCACATGCTAAAAACTCCATATTTTATTAAACAGAGCTTTGTGTTGAGTCACCCTGGTCCCCACTGTATTTAACTTACCTACTGTTAGTCTCATTAGCATTTCTCAAACAGAGAAAACGGCTCATGCTGCATTCTCATTGGACACAGCGTGGGAGGAGGTGGGGCAGGTTGGTGGTTACCAGGCAACTGGCTGGATGAGGCCCCGTAGTGTGACACAGCCTGTGCCTTGACTGTGGTACACACAGTCCTGCATTGGTCCGGCTCCGGTGCTGTTACCTTGGTTACACTGAGCTATATGCAAGGTTCGGCGTGTTGTGCCTGTATATATACATCTGACCTGTACCGCCTTCCCAGCATTACTGCCATTCCTTTCACACGCGCGTATATATATACGGGTGTGGTGTTTGGCAGCGGCTTGGGCCTCTAGCATGCACACTTCAGTCACAGCTGCTGTCAAACTTAATCACCGCTGAATGAGTTTTGGCTTCTCTTGTCATTTGGAAGTGTGTGGGTTAAGACGATTTAGCCGGTGATTATCACGAGGGATTCCCCAGCTAATCTTGTGTCCTCTCATACAGTCATAAACAAGCTTAACTTTGCTCATATGTAGTAAATGACGTCCCACTGCTGGTTTAATGGAGATGTTAGTGTGGGGAAGGTTTAGTGTTCTGTACGTTAATGTTGTGTTTGCGTCTGCTCGGCACCTCCGGAGGAACACCCTAGCTAGCTCTCTCATTCTTCTCTTCCTTTCTGACTCTTTGTGTTTGGGTGGTGGGGGTGGGGGGTGTAAATTCATCCATGCTGTGTAATTGCCTGGCCAGTAAAGAGAATACGTGTCCTCCCAGTCCCTGCTGAATAATATTATCCAACCCAAAACAACAGCTAGCAGGAGGACCCAGCCCCTGGCTGCCCGGGCCAGATGTTCTAAGGAAAGGCGTGCGTGTGTGCATGGGAGAAAGTGTGTATGGGATGAGTGTGTGTGGGATGTGGGAAGTGTGTGTGTGTGTTGTGTGTGAATAGAGAGAAGTGCAAGATTAAAAGAGTCAAAGAAGAGAGAGTAGACAGGGGACCAGGGAGAAGGGTTCAGACAGGTCGTGTGTGTGTGTGTGTGTGTGTGTGTGTGTGTGTGTGTGTGTGTGTGTGTGTGTGTGTGTGTGTGTGTCAGACTTTACCCATGATGGATGAGTTTTGGACTCTAGTACTGTCTCACTCGTACCGTCGCTCTGTTTGACAGGCAGCCACTCCCAGCGCTCAGAGGCTGAGAGACGGACCCGCTCATGCTATATGCAAATGAGCATGTTCTCTGTATGATTAAGAGGTCTGTGCTGTCACTGTGATAACTGGAGATCCACGCTGGGTAGTGGGGGCTGTTGGGCTGCAGAGTGGGCGGAGCCTGAATGCCCTACAGTCTCCAGGCCTTTGTTGACGTGGACATTGTGCTGTGAAATCTGGAAGGGTTTTATAAACACCAGTTACCAATAGGTAGAGAAGTGCAGAAGGACAAAAGTTAGCATCATATAAACATTTTAAAGTGTTCTGGTGGATGGGGCTGTGACTGCAATGAGAATTATTAGTGTGCGTGATCACACACACTCCAGTTTCACATGCTGTCATGCACTGTCAGGCGCTCTCACAAACACAGTGTATTCATTGGCACTCTAGGCACCTGCAAACACAGTGCTGTAGTTGTGTTGAGGGCTGCCCTCTGCTGGTGTGTTAATGTAAAGCTGAATGGTAAAAAACTCAATTTCAATACCAAATCAGTAGGTTATATTTGCAAATCTACTGTCATAAAGCAGCAATGCTATTAAACTGTTGAAGCCTTGTCCTTTGCTTTTGCCGGTGAAGCCATGTCAAACACACCATTCAGTATGACTCTGGGTGGATTTCAGGATCCTTCATGTTGCCTGGGAGCTGTCGGACACGCCCAGGAAATCCCTGGGTCAGTGGAGGTTGTGCTGATCTCTGTGATGGATGCCACATAGAAGTGGCTGCGATTGGGGGTTGGAAACTGGCCTTTGTACTGGGTAACTCTATCAGAGGGCTGGTCATGCTGGGGAGGCCATCTGCCCATTTCCTCTCTCCACTAGTAAATCCCCATTAGCTGGAGAGCAGCACAAACAAACTCAATAAATCCGAGTTCTGAGTACACTAAACTAGTAGATTTAGCACCAGAGACCACCAAGCCAATAGATCACCCTTCAGACAGCATTATAGCAGATCAAATCTGTTCAGTCAATGTCATTGGTAATCAGATTTGTCCGCTCCTAAATCTGATAAGGTAAATGTAACAACACACTTAGTTTTACACCTCCAGCATTTGGTGTATTCCTTCACCCAGAGCAAATTACAGAACTGCTTTAGAGTTCCAAAACATATCCGCTGGGTAAATATATTATTGGCATGAATATTATCAGGTTAAAGTCCTGCTAGAGAAGAGTTAGCTTATTAAGAAAGGAAATGGTGTTTAAAGTGCATTGGCAAATATTTAAGAGATTGTTCAGACTATGTTTGAAGACAACCAGTGTCCCGCTGTTCAGACAGACAGAGATGTTGGTGCAAAGGGCTGAATGGCATAATTTCTCTGATGTTGTAGAAGAGGAATTGGCACAACTGAGTCAGATGGCAGTTTGAAGAAGGAATGACCGCTGGTTATTCAGAATTGAAGCTGCCATCCATGATGAGATACAAGCATGTCACAATACACATAGAAACCTGATTTGGGGGTAGGGGGGGTTAATTTCATCATCAGCATAACAGTAGAGAGAGAAACCATGTGTGGAAAGGACTGAGAGAGGGCATGGTTAGAGTGAGAATAGGATAGATCCAAGCATAGATTCTTGTGGGACACCATTTGAGTGTCTTCATGAAGCAGATATGGATCTCCTCTGTGTCACCTGATATGACCATCACTCTAGATTAGAAGAAACCAGTGCCATGCTGGGCCACTAATCCCAAGGCATGTGAGGAGAGACGGGAGGATCTTGTCGTTGACTGTGTGGAAGGCTGCAGAGAGACCCGTAAGAATCAGGATCGATGACATTTCGGCTGATTTTGCAGCGTGAGCCTGGCCACAAGGGGCAGTGTCAGGGAATGCACTTTGAAACGAGAATGGATGAAAAGGGACAGCAGACTGTAAGCCGTCCAAGAAGGAAGTGATACTGGTTGGTTGTGGCAAATGTGTGTGCAGACGTTTGTGGGCTTTTTAGGAAAACATGGCGCTTGCTATTTTGAAGGCCCTCAGTAGGCTACATGATCAAATGATATGGAATCTAAGA
>NC_135223.1:15418653-15578653 GCF_052324685.1 Brachyhypopomus gauderio | reverse complement strand
CGTGGAGACTCACCGTGAGACTACTTGCTCAAGAATGCTGAGACGTGCTGGTCCCTCAGACCGCCACACTGAGCCTCTGGTTCAGCCGCGTTAGCTGTCAGTGTTTTCTCATTATGTGTTGTGTGTTCATTGCTCTCTTCTCTCTGTGGTTTTGGGTGCGTTTTAAGCAACGTGATCACTTCCAGCAGTTCAAAGTTCTACTATTTGTAGCAGGACCAGTTAGTACTGATAGAGTATATGAACTGACATCTGCTCTCTTTCCAGGCCTATTCCCACGATGCATACCTCAAAGGAAATGAAGCATACAGCGGAAATGCCCAGAACATCCCCGAGCCTCCTCCCATATGCTACCCGCGGATAGAAGCTAAGAGCGCAGGCATGGTGCTAGCTGAAGGGTCTCCAGGGCCCTCCGAGGCCTTGTGTGGGGCGGGGCAGGGGGCGGGGCAAAGGGCATGCCGGCGTTCTAATCCCGAGCTGGGCTACCGCATGGAGATCCCCGTTCCACCTTTATCCCCGCCTCCCTCTCAGGTCGTCCAATCCCAGGCTGTGGTGCGTGTGTACAGCGAGAGCGCAAGGGCAGGGGCGGAGCCTGCCGTCTCGGAGCAGCCGCCCCCGCCCACCTGGTCCGGATCCACTCCCAGCCACAGGACTGAGGAGAACAGGTACTCCCCGCCGCCCGCCGCGCCTCCCCCCGACTCTGCCACGGGCTGGGCCCGAGGCCCCGTCTCCACCGCCCTCTCTCCCGCCGCAGGGGCCCAGCTGCAGTGCAGCCCCAGCAGGGCCCCAGAGCTGGCGGGCTTCTCCAGCCCCGTTCAGATACACAGCCAGTCCTACCCCGACGTCTCCCCCACCGCCGCACCCTCGCCGAGGCCCACCGAGGCTGCAGCGCCCGCCTCTAGCCCCTTCGCCTCCGCTACCACGTCGCCCTGCTCCACCCGCCCCAACATCGACTGGAGGAACTACACCACCTACAAGGAGTACATCGACAACAAGCGGCTCTATATGTACGGCTGCCGGACCATTCAGGAGCGCCTGGATAGTCTCCGGGCAGCGGCGGCACGCGGGACACCCGACCACAGCAAGCAGCCGTCGGGCTGCGAGACGGGACGGGCCGTGGGCGGAGCCCAGCTTCGGCGGAGGAGCGCGTCTCACGAACGGGGTCACGCGAGCCCTGCCGTGGCTCCGCCTCCCCGAAGCGCATCTCAGGACAGGCTGTCGGGGGCGGAGCGTACGGCAACATCGCGGGACTGGCCCCGGAGTGCCTCGGAGGACACCATCATGTCCCCGCCGGTGGGCCTGCACAAGCCCCGGGCGCGCTCCTGGGACTACCTTGGTAGGCAGAGCGAGGGCGGGACTTCGCTGCTGGGGAGGCGTGGCCATGCGGAGGCAGAGGAGAGGCCACTGCTTTACGAGGCCGGCAGGCAACCCGCCGCGTTACGCACAGCGGCCCAGCCGCACAGAACCGCGAGTGGGTACGCCCATGACCGGCGAGGTGGGAGTTTCCCAGGACTGTCTGCCGCTCCACTCTTGCCCAAAGGTACCGACCCGACGCTGAGCTCCAGAACGCAGAGTCTGGGCGACACCGCTGCTCCACAGCCGGCCCGCCTCGCCACGCAGACGTTGGTCCCGAGCTCGCCCGCTACCTCCTACGTGGCCTCCGCTCTGGCCTCCTTACACGCCAGCAATGGCAGCAGTGCAGGCACAGCGCCCCCTGAAGACCAAAGGCCCGCGGCCAACCACCTGCCCCCTGCACCGCAGCACGCACAGCGGGCACAGACTGAAAGCCCGCATGAGTCCAACGGGGAGGCGGGGCCTGGAGTCGGCTCCGCCTCCTGCACCGCTCATGCCAAAAGCCCCAGTACACAACAGAGTGGCGCGTTGCCCACCGGCAACGGCTCCGTCGCGGGGCCACACCCCTCCAGGAGGGAGGGGGAGGGCATCGAAGGCGCCGATGTCACAGTTGTGGTTCTGAGGCGGCAGAAGTCAGGAGCTCCGCCCCTCCGCCACCCCTCCTACATCCAGGCCGTCAATGAGAGCGAGGGCCCAGGAGACAGACCGGCTGACACGCCCACATGCTGGCTGCCCAATGACTCCCGCCGGGACATGCACATGCTGCATCTCGGGGAGCAACACAAGGTCTCAGGCTCCTCCCACCTGGACGACTCACTGGACTCCATCCCCTTCATTGGTGAGAGACTGAGGCTTTTTTCTCACATGAAGCACTAAATCTAATACTCAAGTAGAACTGATAATAATATAGTCCTCAGAATAATGATAACAGAATTATTGCTATTAGTACTATAGTGCTATATTATTATTATATTTATTATTATAGCTCACTTATTGGAAGTAATGGATAATAATTAATTAATTTTAGTACTTTTTTCCACAGTATGTGTATTTATAAATTCATGAATGAATTGAATTCATTTTTGTCACCGTATGGTGTACATCACGGTATGACATAAATGTCATTGTATGGTGTCAGGGGCTCCTGGGGTGTGGTTGCATGTGTTGCATGTGGTTGCATGTGTTGCATGAGATTGCATGTGTTGAATTGTTGTACATGAGGAGTGTGATGTATTGGTACATTCCTTCTGTGTTCCTATTTAAAACAGTATATGTAGCTATAAGGAAAGTATTGAGGTTAAAGGGTTGATGTTCTTCAGAGCTATTACTCTGACCCTTCTCTGCAGTGTATAGGGCAGACATGCTACATCTGTCAGTACCCTGACCTATTAATGTCCTGTTATTACCCTGACCTGTTAATGACCTGTTATTACCCTGACATGTTAATGTCCTGTTAGTACCCTGATCTATTATTGACCTGTTATTACCCTTACCTGTTAATGTCCTGTTATTACCCTGACCTGTTAATGTCCTGTTGTTACACTAACCTGTTAATGTGTTGTTATTACCCTGACCTGTTAATGTCCTGTTATTACCCTGACCTGTTAATGTCCTGTTAGTACCCTGACCTGTTGATGTCCTGTTATTACCCTGACCTGTTAATGTCCTGTTAGTACCCTGACCTGTTGATGTCCTGTTAGTACCCTGACCTGTTGATGTCCTGTTATTACCCTGACCTGTTAATGTCCTGTTAGTACCCTGACCTGTTGATGTCCTGTTATTACCCTGACCTGTTAATGTCCTGTTAGTACCCTGACCTGTTGATGTCCTGTTATTACCCTGACCTGTTAATGTCCTGTTATTACCCTGACCTGTTAATGACCTGTTATTACCCTGACCTGTTGATGTCCTGTTATTACCCTGACCTGTTAATGTCCTGTTATTACCCTGACCTGTTAATGTCCTGTTAGTACCCTGACCTGTTGATGTCCTGTTATTACCCTGACCTGTTAATGTCCTGTTAGTACCCTGACCTGTTGATGTCCTGTTATTACCCTGACCTGTTAATGTCCTGTTATTACCCTGACCTGTTAATGACCTGTTATTACCCTGACCTGTTAATGACCTGTTATTACCCTGACCTGTTAATGTCCTGTTATTACCCTGACCTGTTAATGACCTGTTATTACCCTGACCTGTTAATGTCCTGTTATTACACTGACCTGTTAATGTCCTGTTATTACCCTGACCTCTGAGGCTGTGTGGGGATATGCTTCCTGGGTTTTATACAGTATTGATAAGAGTAAATACTGTGTGCTGAGGCTAGGACAGTGTAAACAGCTCTGTGAGGATATGCAGAGGGCTGAGAGCTATAGACTGTGAGGATTAGAATGATAGTGTCTTATTTAATAACAGCTTGAGTGAGTCATTTTCAGTGCCTCAAAATATTTATATTCTGCTGTTGTTTACTCAACTTATGCTATTACTTATGCTATTGATGCCAGTGCTTGTGGTAGTTGTGTGTGCGTGTGCATATGTGAGAGAGACAGAGAGAGAGAGAGAGAGAGAGAGAAAGAAAGAGACTTTACACTTGAAGATGAAATTGTTAACTAAATATGAGAATATGGGAAGCCCCTTGACGGGCTCATAGTGCACCAGCCTCAGGGGCCATCTTGGGAAGTGTCAGTATCACAGTGATGAGACATGACCTCATGCTTTAGGTTGTGCTGTCTGAAGGATCTTTTCAGGTCTCGTTTGGAGCATCAGGATTTGCTTGATTTTCATGCATAGCCTGCATCACATGAGGGGTGTGGGTGTGGTTGGGTGGACGTGTGTGGTGCGGGTAGGTGTGGGTGTGTGTAAACCAGTCAGATGAATGGGAAGACTGGCCTTCAGTCATTGTATACATGTAGCAGAGACTTAATGTGCAGTGGCACCTTATCCTGAACTTGGGGGGGGGGGGGGGGGGGGGGGGGGGGGGTATGGAGGATGGCAGTTACAGAGTTATTACTGCTTGGCAAAACATCCTCCACCTGCATAGACCTGCTGGGACGGGACGCTCCACCACCTCCACCTGCTCATCACTGACGGGACGTGGCGGGACTCTCTCCCACTCCACCAAGCACTCCACCGGCACACACCAGCACTCCAGCTCTCACTCTCCACCCAAGCCCACAACATAAGAATGAATCACCTTCTGTCATTTCCTGATTGGGCAATACCTAGACTAGGATTCTGTTCCAAAGTAAATACCTTGATATAATTCATAATAATGAAACTATGAGGGTTCATGTAAGCTTATTCATGATAGAATAGACTTGTATGCAATATGCAATCTGAATATGGAGGTGTGTGTGTGTGTGTGTGTGTGTGTGTGTGTGTGTGTGTGTGTGTGTGTGTGTGTGTGTGTGTGTGTGTGTGTGTGTGTGTGTGTGTGTGTGTGTGTATAAATATATAGCATTCCACTGTTTAGCCTGGTTATTTAGTGTAACTTGTGTTTATGTGCATGTGGTATTGTAAGATTGTAAGGTGTGTGTATATGTGTGTGTGCATGTTGCAAGGCTGTTTGATTACAGCTGTTTGCCAAGTCATTTCTGATCAGTTGAAACCCTGAAACCCAGAGAAGCTCATATGGAGGTGCAGGGTATCTGTCAGCTCCTACACACACGCCCTTAAGCAGGATCACATCGAGCATCCATTACAGTCCACTGGAAATATAATTTGTATGTGGCCTGAACTGCTTTGACTGTTGAGTCGTGATCATTTAAATGCAGCTGCTTGTCTCTGTGTGCATGTTAGCTGGCAGCATCTCACTGGGAGAGGATATAGCCCAGACAGCAGACAAGAGCTAGCTAGGACATGTTCAAGATATGTGTCATAAAATACTGCTGATGATGTAATGCATAGTAAATGTTCTCCCTTTAGTGTGTGTGTGTGTGTGTGTGTGTGTGTGTGTGTGTGTGTGTGTGTGTGTGTGCGTGCGTGTGCGCGTGTGCGCGCGTGTGTGTTTATTGATATGGAAATGTGTGTATGGATATGTGTGCTTATGGAAAGGTATGGAAGGTCATATCTTGCCATAGTTATGTATAAGGTCCTGTGTCTCTGGGGCTGTGTGTCCTCTTCTGCCAGTGTCCTGGTTGAGGTGTGAACAGTAAGGCAGTTCCTGTTGTGTTCCTGCAGATGAACCGTCCAGTCCTAGTGTGGAGCACGACGTGGCCCACATTCCTGCATGCGCTGTGATCTCCAGCACGCCGGTCATCGCCACCATCCCGCCGAGCCCCACCTCACCCTCTGCCCTGCTCCGCCGACAGTTGTCCCACGACCAAGGTGAGATACGCTGGGAACACACCTGCAGCCGACCCGTCCCTGCTGGGACGGTACCTGCAGCCGACGTACCTGCAGCCATGCTGTCCCAGGTGTCCTCGCTTCTGTGCAGCCGGCTGACGCCTCGTCTAACGTGTTCTAACCGAATGGGGATTTTGGGATGTCTGCAGACTCCATGCGGCTCACGATTCTGGAGTCGGATTCCGGTACCAAAACGGAGCGATCCAAGTCCTACGACGAGGGTCTGGATCATTTTCGGGAAGCACGTGGGTATGTGACACGCTGATAATACCACACACACGTCTGATGGCTGTACTGCTGATGATGAGTGTGCTGTCCAGGGAATGATGTTTTTGTGTGTGTCTAGGAGGTCGATAAAACAACTCCCTGGACTCAGAGGCCTTAGGAAGGTAACACAATAGTACACTCTCTTTACACTCTTTCAAATTCAGTTTGGTTAAATGTATACATATGTGTGTGAGAAGGTTCAGGAGAAATGACTAATCAAGTGAACTGGTGTGAATGAGGATGAACCTTCTAGATATTTCTCAACAAACTCAGATATGAGAGTGTAGTTTTTGTACTAACGTGTTTCTGTGATGTGTTCAAGGCTGTGGACAGGTCTTCTGAAGACTCCGGCTCCAGGAGGGACTCTTCTTCAGACGTCTTCAATGATGCCACCAAGGAGGGGCTTCTCTTCTTCCGTCAACTAAACTCGGACAAGGGAAAGGTAACATTTCACTCTCACACACACACCCATGTAACTTCCGGGCTTCCTATAGGAAGATTCATGAGAGTTTTCTGCTCAGTTTTACTGTTTGATAACCAGATAAAGTTGATACACATATTTGAACCCCGTCCATTTACATCCGCTTATTTGGCTCCAGATCACGGGGGCAGAACCCTAAGCAGATGCCCAGGCTTCCCTCTCCCAGGTATTTGAAACTGCATTCTTATAATATATCATCTTTATTCCTTTTCTCTCTAGCGTGTAGGCAGTGGCATGCGACCATGGAAACAGATGTATGCAGTCCTCCGTGGCTGTTCCCTTTACCTATACAAGGACAAAAAGGAGGGGCAAGCCCATGCCAGCTCCCAGACCGAAGATGAACCTCGGCCAATCAGCATCAAGGCTTGCCTGATTGACATCTCCTACAGTGATACAAAACGGAAGAACGTGCTTCGGCTGACCACGTCGGACTGCGAGTACCTGTTCCAGGCCGAGGACCGGGACGACATGCTGTCCTGGATCAGAGCCATCCAGGAGAGCAGCAACCTGGACGAGGAGGTGCCACACTTGTCCCAACAGCACTCACGTTCACACCAGATCACTGTTATTGTTGTATGAGCCCACTGAGATGGTCTCAGACTAACATACACTACACTGCATGAGCAGGTGGCCTTCCGTGTAGACCAGGTGACATCACTCAGGTTTCTTTATAGATCAGAGCTCGCAGTGAAAACATGTTGAACATTGTTACTACGTGGACCATAGCGTGCTTCTGATTTAGTCTTCCTGTGTGGTTGTAGTAAGCTGAACAGCAACGCTATCCTTCATCGCACACATGGCTAGGAAATACGTTTGCTGTTCCTGTGGTTTGAACCCTTTATAAACTGGATCATTGAGATGGTCTGTGTGGATTATAATCACAAGAGCCATAATCATGAGAAAACGTCCTGAAAAAGGTTGTTAAATAACCCGTGACATGACGGTAACATGGCGCCTCCCTCTGGTGAGCTGCCGGCCACTCATCCGAATCCTTTCGGCCTCTGTCATTTATTTTCCATTAGAATGCACTGATTACGAGCACAGACCTCATCAACCGCAAAATAAAGGAGTACAACACTCTCATGAGGTAAGAGGAAAGCTGCACTTCACCACCCACTCAAGGAGCGACCCACTGGGGGTTGTGTCTCTGTGGTTTTTGACGTGTGTGTGTGTGTGTGTGTGTGTGTGCGTGTGTGTGTGTGTGTGCGTGTGTGTTAAAAGTCCATCCAGCAGTAAAACAGAGCCATCTCCCAAGTCCTCCCGCCAGTCCCTGAGTATCAGACACACACTGCTGGGGGGGAAAGGGGAGAATAAAGGGACTAGTCTACATTCACCCAGCAAGGAGCAGGAGAGGAGGAGCTTGCACAAAGGTAACTCCGCCCAGGGGGAGGAACGGTGATTACTGTGCCACTACAACACCACAAGAAAAGTGGAGTTGGATTAGCTAGAACTGCCATCTAGGCTGGATTATTGATTCTTCAAAGGCCAAATTAATATAATATACATGCTAGAAATAGAAGTTCAGGCCATTATCAGACCTGCTGCGGATATCTGTCCCTTATCCTGACAGATTTTTCAGGAAAGAACATTTTAACGTGGCCATAATCTAATGTACTTGGTTCTGATATTCAGTCACATCCCAAAGGCCCTGCAAATCATAGGATGATTGTGTTCAGATAGGCTTGGACCTGCAGCAGTATTGCGGCAGGAATATCAGTGTGAATTTACAGCAGAACGTTTTCCTGTTGTCCTTTCTAGATGACACAAGCCCACCTAAGGACAGAGGGCCATGGAGGAAAGCCATCCCAGGGCTCATGAGGAAGCCCTTTGAGAAGAAGGCCTCTCCAGGGGTCACGTTCGGCGTGAGGTTGGACGACTGCCCTCCCGCACACAACAACAGAGTAAGAACACAGGAGACGCGGCCGGTCCTCACCCTCGCATCCAGCAGCGTGTGTGCTAGCCGGGGCGGCTAGGATAGCAGAGGAGTTCCGGTCCAGTTTACAGAATAGTACAGGCTGTGTTGCTAGCTCGTGTGTATAAATAGGTTACAATTCGTGTTTTCCTATATAAGCATTCTAAGTGTGGATATTTTTGTGCAAGAAGCTGACCAAGCTGTATTTATTTTGTGTGTGTGTGTGTGTGTGTGTGTGTGTGTTAGTTTGTTCCTCTGATTGTGGAGGTATGCTGTAATCTAGTGGAGGAGAGGGGGCTAGAGTACACTGGTATTTACCGAGTGCCCGGAAACAACGCCGCCATTTCTAGTATGCAGGACGAGTTGAACAAGGGTGTGGGAGACATCGATATCCAAGAGGACGTTAGTACCCTGTGGAAACGACCGCCTCTTTTCTTCCTCATCCTCTTTCATGTCTTCATTTGTTTGTTTCCCTGTACCTTACCATGCTAATAGAATAATCCCCTCACCCACAGAAATGGAAGGACCTAAATGTGATCAGCAGTTTACTGAAATCCTTCTTCCGGAAGCTTCCAGAGCCTCTCTTCACAAATGGTAGGAGACCTAACAGAACCTCTCTGTCTAAGGTGCTTTCTGGCTCCCATTATTGTGTGTAGTTTGCCACCTGCCGGCCATTGTACAGTCACTTTGTTCCTCCTGCAAGAGTGAGTCCTCATGTCCTCCTCTGCACTTTATAGAGAAATATGCTGACTTTATAGACGCCAACAGAACAGAGGACCCAGTGGAGAGACTGAGGGCACTAAAGAAACTGGTGAGTCAGCATTCTGTGACCTGCCAATCAAACACTGTGTCACTCTATAGCTCCACCCACTCCATAGCTGTACTTTGGCCAGTGTTATCACTGCCCTAGTTTAATGTCTGACAGAGGGTGACCTTTGAGACAGATGGACAGTAATCAACTTAACTGTACGTGTGTGTGTGTACTTTTGTATTATTTTCTTGCGTTCTGTGGTGATTTTAGTGAGTGTTAAAGGCTTGCAGAAATGAATAGTCCCTGAAGAATATCTCCTGAGTGACCTGGATTTGACCAGAGGCCAGGTTCTTGGATGGATGCTTTTGACTTTTGATATTTACAGTATACTGTAAACGTGCTTGAAAAATACTAATTCTGCAAATACTTGAATAAATAATAAACTGATATGCATTTCTACATACATCAAAATGTATAATTATATTCCTGATTTACAAAAAGCCAGAAGCACAGAGCTCTCAGTCCTATATAAGTCTCCTTATTCCAGTACTACCTAAAAAGCATCACATTTCAGCCTATGATGCCAGAAAGAAGATTGATTTTCACCTTTTAATTAAAGAGCCTACACAGGTGACAAACATTAAAAATTAACACTTATAACACACCTTGTGGGCACATGATCAGAGGGATGGCACACGATTGGTGGGAAGAGGACCTGCCCCCACAGCTGTCCAGTCTCCATTTAACAGGCATACTGAGTCCTAGAAAAAAATCAACCAAGGGTCAGTACATTCCCTGCAGAAAAAACGAACACAATTTTAGAGGAACACTGTGAAATCTCCACATATAACCCCCTTGGGGACATTATATCAAGCAGGTGTATATAAAAAAGTTTCCTTCGCCTAGCAATAAATATTAATATCACCTTGGATGTTGTACCAGTAGCCAGGGCCAAAACAGAGACTGTCCCCTCCCCGTGAAGTGTTCAGCAGCTGGACCAGACTAGAACGTAGCAGGTGATGCTGGGAGGTAAAAATATAACAGACCTTTCGAGAAAGAGCTGCTGGAAAATGGAGAAAAAAATTCACTTGGGAGTTCATAGACGTCACCTGAAAAATGATAGACAGCCTTCAGGCCACCATTTGGAAGGTGGAGCTAATATATTGGCAGCTCATGACATCAGTTTGTTAGAGGTGATGTAATGATTCTTATGACATCAGTTTGTTAGGGGTGATGTAATGATTCTTATGACATCAGTTTGTTAGGGGTGATGTAATGATTCTTATGACATCAGTTTGTTAGGGGTGATGTAATGATTCTTATGACATCAGTTTGTTAGGGGTGATGTAATGATTCTTATGACATCAGTTTGTTAGGGGTGATGTAATGATTCTTATGACATCAGTTTGTTAGGGGTGATGTAATGATTCTTATGACATCAGTTTGTTAGGGGTGATGTAATGATAATGTAGCAACACTCGTCTTCTTTTTCTCCCTTCAGCTCCATGAGTTGCCAGATCACCACTATGAGACGCTCAAATTCCTCTCGGCGCATCTGAAAACCGTGGCAGAAAACTCTGAGAAGAACAAGGTGTGTGATCTGCTGGGCTATCTTGTTATCTTACGGTGCTGTAGCAGGCATCACTTTGAGCCCACTCCGTTTCTCTGCATGCTCCTGTCAGATGGAACCCCGGAACCTGGCCATCGTGTTCGGACCCACACTGGTGCGCACGTCTGACGACAACATGACCCACATGGTCACACACATGCCTGACCAGTACAAGATTGTGGAGACCCTCATTCAGCATGTAAGATATGTCGTTTCACCCTTACAAATGGTTGTGGGGTGCTGGTATCGTGCTCGCGTGGGAGGGGTTATAACGAGATGTGTCAGTGCTGACTCTGGCTTGGTTTTTGTTTTTGCAGTATGACTGGTTCTTCACTGAAGATGGTGATGAAGAGCCAGCGGTGGGTACTGAGGTGGTTCCCCCCCCCCCCCCCCCCCCCATCTATCTCTCTTTTTTTCTCTCTGTTTTGTCTGCCTCCTCTCTGCAGCTGATGGTGCTCTTAGTAAGTTCACCAGTTTCACACCCTCTTTTCCTGTCATCAAGGTAAATGTTAACCCTAACCATAACCTATATGTTATCTATAACATCAGTCAGTTCTGAAACTGACTGACTGTCTGATTGGTCTGTCTGTCTGTCTGTCTGTCTGTCTGTCTCTCCTGTCTGACCTCTACTCTACTTGTCTTGCCCCCAGACTTCAGTTCAGCAGGAGAGTGCAGTGGAGACTCAGCCCGTGCCCAACATCGACCACCTGCTGACCAACATCGGGCGCACGGCTACCTCACCAGGGGAAGTGTCAGGTAACATGCACTCTGTGGGCGGAAGCTTCTCACAAGCTTGTGTTCTTAACCCGCCCCCCCCAGTTAGACAGCCCCCCAGTTAGACAGCCCCCCCAGTTAGACAGCCCCCCCCAGTTAGACAGCCCCCCCAGTTAGACAGCCCCCCCAGTTAGACAGCCTCACTTTATATTGGAACCAAGTGTGAAAGCAGATCTGTGCAGTACTGCATATCAGATGTTTCTGAAAGCCAGTAAATGTTGGTTATACATATATAAAATAAAAGTCACAACGAGTTAGACTGCTTGTGAGATTTTGTAGGGAATTTATATTTTTATAGTTTGTCTTTTTATTTGTTATATTTGGGCTTTCAGCATCCATCGATGCATTTTATGTTTTAAGTTCCCTTGAGTTCTGTTACTGTGCCTTTTTCTGTTGTGTGTGTGGATTGTGGTTTTCCTCTGTCTTACTTGTGTTCTAGTGCATGTCTCTCCATGTATTCAAACTCCACTGGGCTGTCTCTATAGCTCTGCCTAGAGTCACACTAACATAGCATGATCTTTCCCTATAAGAGCATCCATCAAGAACAGAGAATTCTCAAAGTGAAGACCAAGCTTGCCAAACTCTGGTCCCTCTGTCCCTAGCCGCCCTCTGTCGCGTCTCCTAAAGGCCTTTGCCAGCATTCACACATACTGATCTTGACACAGGCCATGTGGGAGGAGTCTATCACACCGTGATGTCACTGATGGACTCCGTAATGTCCGTGATGGACAGCTGGAGCTGTAGGAAGAAAGAGGACTGTTGCCCGCACTGTAGCTGTCTAATCTGCAGGAACCCGCGCTTTCTGTGAGGCGGGGGCCACTGAAACAGAAAAGGGCCAAACGGGGGCAGTGAATACCGGGCACGGGGCGGCCCAGCCGGAGTGTGGGGGTATTTGTGAGTGGAGCTCGCACAGGGCAGTGCTGCTGTCTCAAAGGCTGTCCGCTGTCTCTTGCCCCTCTCCCCTTCTCTCTCTCCCTCCCCCTCCTTCTCTCTCTCTCTGAACGCTGGCCCGATGGAGAGACAGCATGGTAATGCTCCTCAGCTCTGAAGCTCACGCGCTCATACCATCTGTCACCACAGAAAGGGGTGTGCAGGGGGGCCCAGCTCACCAGTGAAGAAACACCACTCAAAATCTGACTCAGACACATGATGGAGACAAAATAAATAAAGACGGCAGTATATTAATTTCATAAGTTTTCCTTACTGGCATCATGTTTTCCTGTAGTGTTGTCTTTTCTTCGTAGCTAGCCCCTCTCTGACCGCCCCCGTCATTTCTTATCTTGGCTCCTTCCATAGCCATTTCTGTCTTGTTGTCATGACACTGCACATACTACCTATACAACTGCATCACCTCATTTTGAACTTTTAAAATGTATCTGTACACAGAATACTTCTGTGTACCTATTCAAAGTATGTACTTCCAGATTTATGTTGTACTCAAGTATTAAGAACAAACACAAATGGCAAACTTTTCTAGAAATTATTTATACCAGTATATGATGCTTATGGTACTAATTAGCCACTTTTAGATGATCAATGAAGATGGCAAGTAATATTCTTAAAGGAGGTTTTCTACTCTTTTAAAATTTAGTTTGCAGTTTCTTTTGTTCTCTGGCAGTGAGGGGCTTGGTTGGCTTTGCTGTGGTGCTGACCTGGTTTGGAGTCTCTGTGTAGACTGTGTAGACTGGGTAGACTGGGTAGACTGTGTAGACTGGGGAGTGAGGGCTGTGTACGGCGGTAGGGCTGCATGTCACACTCCGTCCCTTTGCTCCCGCGCGGTGTTCAGCCTCTACCGTGCCGTCTCCTTCGCCTTCCTCTGCTTTCATGAGGGCTTCCACGCCCCGGCATGAAAGGCTGATACGTTTTCTTACTCTTTATGTATTCACAAACTACTTTTCTCTTTATGTTTCTCTTTGTTTCTTTGTTTGTTCATTAGTTGAATAAATATTTTAGGCTCGTTGTCCTCTTATGGATTATGGTGTGGAAAGGGCACCACCTGCTGGTGGATGTGAACATTAGCGTAACATAGCATAATAAGCTTAGTGCTCATTCATTCATCTGCATGCGCTCTCTCCATTCTTTATCTCCATTCGCATCTCCTGTTGTTTGTCAGGCTTGTCATGTACAATTCATTCACACAGTGATTACATTTTTCTCTCTCCCACTCTCCCTGTCTCTCTCTCACTCTCCCTGTCTCTCTCTCACTCTCCCTTTCTCTCTCTCCCACTCTCCCTGTCTCTCTCTCTCCCACTCTCCCTGTCTCTCTCTCTCCCACTCTCTCTCTCTCTCTCACTCTCCCTCTCTCTCTCTCTCTCTCTCTCTCCCTCTCTCTCTCTCTCTTTCATTGTCTGTACTCATGGATGTTTAGGTTCATTGTCAAAACTGGGACTTTACATCTGGTGTAGTTTTTGTTCATTTCCTCACAGTCTTTCTGTCCTTTTCTCCCTCCACAGATTCACCCACTAGTGATTCTGCTAAATCTAAGGTGAGTGTGAGTGTGAGTCAGTGGCTGCTCAGTTTCCAGCTCTCTGGTGGGGTGAGTGGAGTTCTCAGAGCAACCCCAATCCCCCCTCCACCTGCTACTCCCATTCCTTCATGAAACCCCTCTGCAGATCCTTCTAGAAGGACCAGGGTCCACTCGAAACATGCTTTTTTTTTACATTCATCATGTTTTGGGGGAGAATAAAATCACTCCGCTTGTCTTTTGCTGACATGCTGCACATGTGCTGGATGGACAGGATGCTGCTTCCTGGGGCTGTATCACTGCCGTGTGGCTCCTTCAGCTTTTGGCAGCGCTGCTAATGGTGCCAGTGTGCTTTTGAGCTGCCATTCTTTCACCAGAGCCCTTACTCTTGTGACTTTGTCTCCCCCTGGTGTGAGCAGGTGGAGTGGCGGGTTGGCCAGGCACCTGAGCAGTCGCTAGGTCTTTGATTACCTGTGTTTAACGTTGCTACAGTAGTTCTCAGTGTGGTTATCTATTTAACAGTCTTCTCTGATTTTGTTCTGTTTCTCTCTCTATCTCTTTATCTGCCTCTCTCTCATCCTGGCTTTCCTCAGGGCTCGTGGGGGTCAGGGAAGGACCAGTACAGTCGCGAGCTGGTCTCCTCCATCTTTGCTGCGGCCAACCGCAAGCGAAAGAAGCAGCAAGACAAACTCTTGGCCAGCAGCTCTGACGATGACCTGGATCCTGTCTTTCCTAAGAAGGAGCTCCCCAACCAGAACCAGAACCCGAAGCAGGGCCAGCAGGCTGCAGCAGGACATACCTGCCCCGTCCCACATGAGCTTGCTGCTGGAGCAAAGCATGATGGGAAAGATGGAGAAATCACACCGAAGAGCCGAAAGGAGCACAGGAACTCTTTCTTCGTTCGAGAAAAGATCCAGCCCACGCAGCCATCACCCTCCCCAAAACACTCCGTCTCACCCAACCGCACCCCGGCACCCCCCAAGCACTCCCTCTCTGACCCGCCTTCCCAGGTGGATGAGACTACCTCAGATCTGGGCACCATGAGCTCTGGCGCCTCCATGCCCAGGAGCAGGCCCAGGAGATGGGGCACAGTGCCCCCTGCTGGTCTGGAGCTGTCTCCAGTTGGGCCTGCAGGAGCTTCTGCCACTGCAGAGGTAAGCTCCATCACCTCAGACTACTCGACCACCTCCTCCAACACCTTCCTGACGGGGGTGGAGTCAAGTGTTTTCAGTCCAGAAGTACAATCAGTGGCAGAGAGCCGGGGTGGGGACGAGGCCGATGACGAACGCAGTGAGCTCATCAGTGAGGGACGACCAATGGAGACAGACAGCGAGAGCGAGTTCCCCGTGTTCACCAGTGAGGGCGCTGCCACTTCTGCCTTGGACTGCTTGCCTGGCAAGTCTGGGCCTACTAGAGAAGTGGACAACGGTGCCCAAAAACCAGAAAGCCGCCGCCTTCTACCGTCACATAAGCTGATAGAGTGCGACACGTTGTCCAGGAGACGGTCTCTACGACAGAAAACAGACAGCGAATCGTCCGTTGAGGGTGGGGCCAGCGGTGGGGGGCGGGTGCCAAGCCGGAGCGAACCGAACCGCCTCTCTCGTGTTCTGGAGGCGATGAAGAAAGGGCGTTCCAGCGGCAGCCTGAGCTCCACCTCCTCCTCCCGCAGCGAATCGGAACGCGGCGAGCCGGCCAGGCGGCTGAAAATCACAGAGAGGCTCAAGTCGCACCTGCGCTCATCTGCGGACGACATGTTCGGCCTGGGTGGGCAGAGGAGCCGCTCGTCTGAGGTGGGCAGCAGGAAGAAGGGTGTCAGACGACGACACACCATGGGCGGGCAGCGGGATTTCGGGGAGCTCGCCGTCATCAACGACTGGCGTGAGCAGGGTGGGCCAGACCAGGGGGCGGAGCTGTCTCCTGCTGACCGCCCCAAACCCCAGCGTGGCACGCGTGACGTGTCCATCCGGGACTGGATTGCACGTGAGCGCTGGCGGGGGGCAGGGTCTCGAGCAGGCGTGCAGCCCAGCAGGTCAGAGGTGAAGGCAGGCGGTGGAGAGGCGCTGTGTAACCCTGCTTCAGCCCCGAACCCCCAGATGAGCATGGACGAGGTGAACGGGGGGGCAGGGGTGCAGGGGAAGGGCCTGACCCTGGGCACTGACGCACACCCACACAGACTGTCAGGAGCACATGTCCGCTCCCGATTCTACCAATGCCTATAAACAACTGCAGCCATCTGTCTGCGAGCGTGAGAACGTGAGAGCGTGAGAACGTGAGAACGTGAGAGCGTGAGAACGTGAGAACATGCATGCGTGTGTGCAAGGGTGAGTTTGAGTGTATCTGGGTAGGAATAGATAGATGTATAATGAATGAATGATAGATGGATGGCAGTGAATGGATGCTAAAGAGTTAGGGTTACTGCACAATATTTTATCTTTTTAAACGACTCCTGCCCTTTTTAAAACAAAGTATATATAAATATGAAAATATAAATATATATATATATATATAAATTGTGTGTGTGTATATATATATATATATATATATATATATATATATATATATATATATATATATATATATATATATATACATAAATATATATGTATGTGTATAGGCTCATAAGAAGAATAACTGGAGTAAATTGTATTGAATATTTGCTTGTAATCTCACTTTGACAGACAGTACTGGAACTGGTGTATTAATGGAGCTTTTTCTGGAAACCCCAGTAATATGAAGGCACTCCAGCTTTAGGAGACTCAACGAATGTTTACTCTCTTTCTTGACTGACAGGAGAGCATAATCTCTGTCTTGGACAATAAAGCATTCATGTGATTATTACTGAAAAACACTAACGAAAAAGCATCTTTTTTCAAGGAATGAAAGTCATAAAAATCTTACATGAAGAATGTACGTGCTTGCTTTCATACTAACGGACAAGTAGTTGCTCTTTACCAAGGTCATTATTGAAACATATATATCTAAAAAATAATGTGTGTACATAGTTATTTCTGTACAAGAGATGCTTTTGTTTTGTTATTCTGAAGTCAGGGTCAGGGTCAGGGCCTGTTTGTTAGTTTGTTTTCTTTCAACGGTGTGTTGAAGCAGCCAGACATTAAAGTGGACAATGTGTGAGAATGAAGTGATTTTATTTTTCTACAGGACTGCATGACAGCTGAACCCCAGTGAGCGCCAGAGCCCTGTCCTCTGTGCTGGTACTACAATGTTCTCTTTAGCTGGGGTCCACACTCTGAGGTTGGGCATCACATGCAGTCATGGTTGCTTATGAAGAAGTGCCTCATTTAGTTGGCCTTGGGAACAGGGAAAGGTGCCATTTTGTTGTTGCTGTTGTTACTGTCACGTTAAGATGTGAAGAAAACCGAATTTTATCACCAGTCTACATTTTGATAAATGATGTAAACCAGAATCAGGGCTTCCTCTAGTTAAGCCTTCCCGGTGTTAAGCAGTCTTACTGTCTGCTGCTGGTCCATTTTGTACAAATTATTTTACATTCACTATGGAATTTATTAAAACAGTAACTTCAATTTAGATATTTTATGTTTTTTGTTTCCTCGTTCCATTGGTCCAAAATGGGATGAGACCAGTACAGAAACCTGCATGAGGCTGCAGAGACTGATATAGAATGGGCATGATGTCATGATTCCTTAAGCAGATTCCATCTTGCTTGTTGACAACCAAATGCAAAAAATAAAACAAAAACAAAAAAAAAAACACTGGAAATAAATAATCTTTTGAGAAAAAGTGTTTGGGTTTTTTCTATTAATCATTGTTGCTGTTTGATTGGTGTAGCTCAGTAGTGCACTGCTATACTGCATCATTCACACAGATTACAGTAGACAACCTGCAGAATGGTTCAGGGTGTCCGGCTTTATGTAATATACTGGACATGGAAATGTTGAATTCTTTGCTTGCTTTCTCTTTCTGTACACAATTCTACATGGTCCTTGCCCATGACAAAAATGTTTGACATCCTTGATCTAAATGTTTATATCTGGGAAGGTATGGGTGCCTACTGACCATGTATTTGATGTACAGTGACTACTTTGTTTGTCATGTCCCAAAAGTATTTATGTCAATGATCATGTCAGTGTCATGAGAATGACAAGCTCTTGTCATTAATCCCGAACATGACAGTTAAAATACTTAGCCATATTGTAAAATATCTGTGTACTCAGTAAACATTTTCTGATAGGTAGGGTTTTGAGGACAATCACTGGAAATGCACAAAGCTGCACATATCAATAGCAATATATTACTTTTTATGGAGATTGTGAGAGGTAGGACTGGATTTACATTCATGCCTTTTACAGTTTGTACAGACAACTTTACTGTATTGATAGACCCTTTTATTGCAATACAGAAAAATACAAGACCCATAACACTCCATAGCACAAAGAAAAAAACTATTAAAATAGAAACGTAAACATTGGAAACTGTAGAACTGTACAAGTAACACTGCATAGAAAATGACATGCAATATCTCTACACTTCCTGATGTTCCTGTCTGTCGGGCCATGGATTCTCATCCACAGTACAGTAGATATCTTCTTTTTGGTAGACTACCTTTCGAGTCACTTTTTCTTTTAGAGTTGATGTTGAACTTAGTTCAACCTGATTGTGCCATCTCTACCAATCGGTAGACATATGTTATACTAAAGAAATCCACCAGAGGTCACTGTGGCTGTTAATAATTTGCGTTTTTAGCTATCGTCCATAGAGAAAAGTACCAACAAGTAATTCACACCTCAGATGTGGATCGATTTTGGTGGAATTTTCCAAGGTAAGCATATTTGTAAGTAATATTGTAGTTTTAAAGGATTTGAAGAACAGAATTATGTAACATTATGCAATAAAGAGAAGTCTCATATGGGTAAAATAATTTTTTTTAAAACGTGTTACCAAAAGGTTGATTTGTCCATTTATTGTCAAATTAGCAATGATAATTGCTGAGTGATAGACCTTATTAAAATTACCTAAAATACTGAAGATCTAGAATTAATATGTGGAAATACTACTAGTAATAGTATGGTCTGAACTGACATGTGGTATACTAACAAATTACTGCAGATATTATGCATAATGTGTAAGATTACTTGATTTTTAATAGTAGCTATGCTAACCGATGTAAATAGCATTACTGTAAATACAATCTAGAGTGAATATGTGGAAATAGTACTAATAATGGTAATAAGTGAGATAAGTGGTATACCAATATATTACTAGACATATATATAAATATAACTGAGACTATATTATTTGTAACTTATTTTGTGTTCTGTTTTATAAATAACAGATGGACACTAAAACCTTCTTATGGTGCAAGACCATGGACTTGATTTTGAATAAGGTGCAATGCACTTTCTCACCTTTTTTTCTCCCACTTCCATGTGGCAAAAATTATGCAATCGTGGTGGCTCCGCCCATGAACGTTGGCCCCACGCGAGGTTGCACACTACTCGATTTTTGTACATGCGAAGTTACAAGGTGGAATTCATGCACTTGTACAGCACTTTCAAGGTCCATTTTCAATATTTTCAATACCTGTCCTTCAACAACTCCACTGGCTTCCTGTTAAATATAGAATCTATTTCAAAATCCTTCTCTTTACATTCAAGGCCATCCATAATCTTGTCCACCCATATCTGTCAGATCTTCTCAATATCGCATCTTCCTCTCGCTCGCTCAGATCCTCCTCTTCCACTCATCTCTCTGTACCTCCTGCTCGTATGAGTACCATGGGTAGCAGAGCTTTCAGTCGCTCTGCTCCTAAACTCTGGAACTCCCTCCCTCCTGACATCCGTAACATTGATTCTCTTCCTCTTTTTAAATCCAGACTCAAAACTCATCTGTTCACAATAGCCTATTCCCTGTGATTCACTTCATTGTCTATTGTATGTCTGTGTCCTCTGTTGCATATTCTGTTCTCTTCTTAATTTGTTTTATTTATTTCCTGTAAAGTGTCCTTGAGTGTTATGAAAGGCGCTTATAAATAAAATGTATTATTATTATTATTATTATTATTATTATTATTATTATTATTATTATTATTTTCCAGCACCTTCAGCTTAATTTACATATTTATACAAATACACATATACTCTAAATGATTATAAATAATTCACTTTTTATCACATTAAAATAGGTGGTATCGTGTTTGGTAAGAGCAGAAGAATGTGTATTGCATAAGCTTGTTGGCATTTTAATGTACATATATTGGCACCTTCCGCACCTTCAACATCGAGTGATCATGGCGGTGAGGGTGAGGAAGGAGACCACCCCTGGCCCTACCTAGACACAATGTTTGTGTTTGCTGGAGTGAAATAAAATTCCTATATGATGAAGTGCCTACTCATAAAGAGTGTGAACTATTGGCCTTCAAAAATGGCCATTTTTATAGTGTAGTGTTTTTTATAGGGTAAGGGCATTTATTGAGAGTAAACGCAGGGCAGTAGGTTCACCCTTACAACCCGAAGGATGGATTTTACGTCCAAAATACACCTTGTTTTCTCAGCTAAATTAAGAATCACTTGTACTTCTGCATCTAACCTACGGCATAGCAGGACATAGGTTATCTGTTTTTTGTGTACAAAGTGTCCAGTTTTTTAAGTTGCTACTTGTTTTTACATACAGAACACTTGTATTTGTGGTCTTTGACAGCTTTGATTTGTAAGTGATATATAAAAAAATTGATAATCATACTTTGACTGTTTTTTTTATTAATACAAAGCACAATACTTGTACTTTTTACTTTCAGTACTTGAGTAATAAATTTTAGAATAAACTACTTGCAATACTTAAGTACAAAAAATGCTGAACACTTCTGTACTTCCACTTAAGTAAAGCTTTTAAAGAACACTTCAACTTATTCTCAAGTCACTCTTTTGATAGTGTACTTGTACTTTTACTCACGTATGGGTTTCTAATACTTTATACATGACTGGCATTAAGTTTGGAGAGATGTTTGTTTTTTTCTCATTAACAAGTGAGAAAAAGACTTTGTGCGTAATCCACTTCCTGGATGAGACGCACCAACAATTCTGTCCCTCTCAGCATCACCGAAGCGTTTTGAAACCTGATTTGTCCTCTAATTACAAAGCTGCAGCGGTTCTGCTGCGTCGTTTTTATTGGTCAAGAAGGGGGTAGTGACTTTGAGTGACAGCTTATAGCACCTCTCCCCCGCGAGGTGTGAGGGGGGGAGTCATCCAATAAGCCCGACTGAGAGCAGCTGGCGCCTTCGAAGTGATTGATAGCTGTTCTAACCAATAGATTACTTCAAGCTGAAAAGAACCAGCCCTCACTTGCCATGATTGGTGAATGTATATTTGAAAACCGAAGCGCCGGACCGTTGGCTAATGAGTTCCGTTGTAATTTTGCTAACCTACTAGCCCAACCTAACCTAACCTCCCCAGAACACACGCAAATGACTCTGTTCGGCGAAACTGAAGCAGTCGTGGATTATTTTGTTAGTTGGTATTTGGATCGCGGATACTTTTGAACATCAAAGAAAAGAAAAGGATTACTTTGGATCGAATATATGTCCAGTTTTCGGGTACCGCGCCTGAACAACCGCGACGCGATACGACGGACTCGTGAGTAAAAATGAACAATTTTACATACGATAATTCATACTAAATATATATAATCTAATACTAAACATTAGATTATAAACAGTATTAGAACATTTAAGTACTGGAGTACTCTGTATCGTGTAGGATGCTAGCGTAGTTGGCTACGTTAGCTTAGCTTAGCCTGTCGGACTATCTTGGACATAAATAACAACATTTATAATATAACAATTTCTTCGTTGTAATTTTCTGGTCTCTCTGTAAGATGTGCAACGTTGTTGTTTGTAGCTCCTCCGTTTCGTGTAAGGAATTAGTTAGCATGTTAGCATAGTTGGCTAAGGGTGTGTACCGAGTGTGGCACATTTGGACATGGGTGTGGTAAACTTGACATACCTTGGAACAAAGCTGAATAACGTTTCAATACTTGCATGCAAGTGCTCCATTTTTTCCTATGTTGTCAGAAAAGACCCTAGTGAATTATATTTTATACTCTAGAACCTGCATTGAATAACTATGTGAATGTACATACTGGTCAAGTTAAAGGGCAAAACTGCTTTTTTTTTTTTCATGGGAATATGATATTGAATCAATATGTTGCCCCAACTGTCTACTTCAGTTTGAGCCCTGAATGATCATTTTCCTATATGTACAACTTGAGATATCTAGTTTTAAAGTGAACTATGACGGAAATGTTAGGAATTTTTAAAATGGCCGCCCGGAATGCATCTGCGGCATAGGATTACATAGGGCTTCAGGAGGTAGTCACCTGAAATGGGTTTTAGGTTTACCTTATCAGGGTTCATTAGTGGAAGCTCATTGAGAGAATGCCAAGAGTGTACAAAGCAGTAATCAGAGTAAAGGGTGGCTATTTTGAAGAAACTAGAATATAAAACATGTTTTCAGTTATTTCCCATTTTCTTTTCTTTTTTTTAAGTACATAACTGCACATGTGTTCATTCATAGTTTCTTCAGTGAGAATCTGCAATATAAATAGACGTGGAAATAAAGAAAGCTCACTGAATGAGAAGTTGCGTCCAAACGTTTGGTCTGTAGTGTACGTATCCTCAGAGTGACGGCAAAGCAGAGTGTGCAGTTAAAACCGCAAAATGCTCCTGGGAAGAACGAAACACGAAAAAGCAGACCCATATCTTGCCATTCTTGGTCATACGAATGCTCCTTTACACAGTGATTTGGTGCGAGTCCAGCACAAAGTCTCATGAGCAAGCAAGCCACTGCACTACTTCCAACTTGCAGCACTTTACTTCAGCGTCTGGCGATGAAGACTAACCGTGCTGTGACAGTGTTTGGAACGTTACTTTAAAAAAGTAATTATAGTTACTCACTACTTGTTCAAAAAAGTAACTTGAGTTAGTAACTGAATTACTCTATAATAAAAGTAACTCGTTACCAGGGAAAGTAACTATTTGCGTTACAGTTAAAAAAAGGTTATATGCCAATTAATTACGTTTTTTTTAAGCAGTTTTCAGTCAGTTGAAATGAGTAGATCAGAAAGTTGTTTAACTTTTGATATTTATTGCACATCCACAGACCAGTGCAGGATAAAATCCTTTAAAATCCCAAATCTTTGTAAAAAAAAAAAGCAAAAGTAAACAGTTACACTATATAAAGTGCATTTACATCTATGAAATTAAATTCTCTCAACCTGAGACAACTGGTTTGTTCACAACAGAAGTAAACTTGACAATTAAACCTATATTCCTAATTAAATAAATCAAATACCCAGTCTGGTAGACATTCAGGAACTTCAAGTATTTTCTTAAATAATGTTTATATCGCCTTGAAAATGCTAAATTTTCTTCGGCTTGCACCTGACGCCCTTCCGGCCTCTTCTTCGTTTGTGTTGTGTCACTCGTGTGCTTCGGCGCGCGTGTAAAAACACTGGCTCTGATTGGCCATCATCACGCTGCCTTAGCCAATCGCTTACTGACTTGTTAAGTTAAACGGGTGTTACACGTAGAACTGACCTATCAGGATCTGTTACTCCTCACTAGCCTGGGCAGCGGTCCGCTCGCATTAGTATATCGATATATAGTAATGCACCGCTTTTAATGACCAGTAACGTCAACGGCGTTGTAACGACAGGAAAAGTAATTAATTATATTATTCCGTTACTGACAAAATGACGCCGTTATTTTTAACGGCGTTATTCGCAACACTGGTGACAATCAGTCTAGACTGACATTCTATTGTAACAGAGGTGCAAGAGAGGTCTCAATCCTGGATAAGGCAGATAAGGGTGGAAGTACAGACCGAAATGTGCACCAACTACAGTGATGGACCAGGTGAAGACTAGGTCATACACAGTAAAACTGGATAGTGAAGCCACAATAAGGAGAAACAAGACTTCTGCATACAGCACTGAGGCAGAACCTGGCAGACATTGATCATGGCAGGAACATAAGGGGAAGTGGTGATTCAGAACAGGCACAGATAGGCACACAAGAAATGTCAACAAGTCAAAGCTTACTAGACAAACAAGAAATCCAGACAATTCCTCAACACAAAGACACATCTCCATGTGAACTCTCCATGTGTGTTGTCAGGTCAAGAAGTGGTAGAAGAATTAAAAGCCAAAACATTTGTAGGTTTTAGTGTTATCTGGGTTCATGTTAAGTTGATTTGGCAGAGTAGTGAAGGAAAAAGGATAATATTTTGTCTTAAGTGGTTTGTTGAATCAAATACATTGCTATATGTGTCTTTGAATAAGTTGTGTGATATAGAAAACAAAGGGAAGATGTAACGAGGTATTTTTATGGAGCAGTGTTGTAGCACGCACTGTAGAGTGTGACACTGAATGACTACAATTAAATTGAGAAAAGCTAAAAATTTAAACAATACAGAATGTCTAATTGCTAAATATGAAGTTAATGATTATAAAAATGTAGAAGTAATAGTAAGTATTATAATAAATTGCAATCATTATTATTTATTATTTTTGTTGGTGTCTTGGCCTTTTCTTCTTAGGCTGTCGTGGCATGGGTTCTCCACGGATGTCCACTTCAACATGTGGCGCGAAGCTTTTGAGAGTAGGTGTGCAGAAGGTCTCAGTAACACGGAGCTGTCCATCAGGCTGCACTTCCTCTTGTTGATTGGGACAGTGCAGCACCTCCCACAGGCGCTGCTTGATCCTGCGGCCCAGATCCAAGCTGCACGGCCGAGACTGTCCGGAGGGAGTCCTGAGCATGGGATCCACAACACGGTGGTAGATGCCTTTGTACTCCTGCACACTGTGGCCGTGGATCATCAAGGGCTCGTCTCGGCTCTGCTGCCCACAGATGGAGCTCATGTCTGTGTTGGATGAATGAGCAGTGGTTGGGAGTGAACAGAGGTGTGGAAGAATAGCAGCGTTGTTAATGTAGCACTCCTCCAGAAACTCTGGGCTTTTCCAGACTCTCCAGCATCTCAGTCTCCCTCTTCCTCCTCTCTGCAGTCTAAATCAAGACAATGAAAGTTCTTCATCGATCATTCACTACTTGCACAAAATGGAGGGCATATTTTTAACCTGCTACTACAGTTCAGGCTTGAGGCTTTAGAACCATTTATCACAATTGTTCACCTACATCTCAATTTACCTCAGTTTTAAAGGAGGTGTCCGATATATGAGGGAAGAACATGTCTTCAGGGGTCCTGGATTCCTCAGTCCTGTCAGAGTATGTGGACTTGGAACAGTCTTTTCTCTCCAGCTTGGCCACCAGTTTGGTGATGGGAGTAGCACTGGCAGTTTCAATGACCTGTGGAGACTGCTGTATGCCTGTAGATTCATGGCGAGACTTGGGCTGTTTCCTCTGATGACCTTTCATACCAGAGGTCACTGCAGTGGAAGGCAGAAGCCTGCTGGAGACAGGCTCAGGGTCTGGTTTCATCTGAGGAGTTTTCAGGGCCTTGGAGATACAGCTGTAAGTGTGGTCCAGTCTGGAGCGAAGCACCTGTATTGAACTATGTGGCTTCAGACTTGGGACCTTCACTTGTACATGCTGAAACTCCCTCCACCACATAATCCCTAAGCCGCTCTGAAGGTGCTATGTTCTTTCGCAGGCCATATAGAGCTGAAGAAGTACGCTTCATGGTGTTCTGAAACAACACATTAAACTTCAGTTTTTTTCTTAATTCACTATAAATCAATGAACATCTATTTAATGCTGTTACACTTTAAGGGCGTACTCACACTAGGCACGGTTTGCTGGTTCTGTGCTGGGGCCCGGTTATCCCCCCTCCCCACTCCCCCTCTGGCCTGCACTCACACTGGCTTCAGCAACCCGGCCCGAGCACGCTTACGTCATCACAACGCTGCTTTATTTGGGGAAAAAAGCGCGCTCGCACAACACTATGGAGTTCACGATTCTCTTTTTATTGTATTTTTGGAGTCGTTTTGGGAGTGCAGAAACACAGTGCAAGCACAGATTTATCAATAATTTAACACAACGATTGTCTGCTAATTGCTTTGCCGCTATGACTGTTTAACGTGAGTGTCGCATCACTGATGTCATGTTTGAGTTCCAGCGAAATGAACCAATCACACGAGGCACCAAGCGGGCCCGGGCACGGATAGCACTCGCACTAGAAGCGAACCGTGCCCGAGTCCACATGAATCGTGCCCTGGCCCACCTCTTCAAGCGGGCCCGAGCACGGTTAACTGATCCGGGCACGGTTGGAGCGCTCACACTAGCCAAACGAACCGTGCTTCGACAGGCAACCGTGCCCGGGCCCGGATCACAGAGCCTAGTGTGAGTACACCCTAAAATGTTAATCTATATGAGAAGTAACATAAGAAACATTACCATTGTTTTTGATGGTTAAAATGAGAATGTTCTTGTTGAAAAGTTTTGAACTTGTGCTTTGATATCTGACTCAAGATTGAGTGATATTTTGTTTTAACTTGGTTGCCATTACCAGTATTCTTTTGAAAATTCCAAATGTATTCATAGCTACAGTATCCATGGGAAATACATGAACATTGGCAAATAGAATATTGAGCTTTTTTAAATGCTCACACAGCAACAGCATCCACTGGACTGGTGGAGTGACGCACCGGTGCGTCAACATGGATATGTCCAGATATTTATATTAATATCTCAGCGATGCAACATCGCAAACACATGGTTCAAACATTTTCGGATACCGCGAGCTTTCCCTTTAAATGTTAATTCATGTTTGAGCAGACGCGCAAGAAGCCAATAAATGAGCGAGTTGAAAACATGCCAACATTTTGGTTTGTAGGTTCGTGTGTCACTAAGATATAATGCCCTCTCCTCGTGTGATTGGGAGATTTGAGTGTCATTCATTACATGACCGATGACCTCACTAAGTAGTACCGCCCCTCACGGAAATAGGCAGAGCGCTTTGTCCTCATTCTATAGGCAGCGGGCGAGCTGTAAACATCCTCCTAACCTGCTAAAGCGACATCTCTTACTAGCTAGCTAGCTAGTGTGTAGTGATCTACATAGCAGTGATGAAAGTCACTATAATAAGGGACGTACACAGCTAGGTTCACCATGTGTGCTACTAGCTAGCTGGAAGCTGCTTCTGTGCAAAATTAATGTAATTTATTCTTGATAATATTTATTTTATATTTTTTTATGATTTCGTTTTTGACTTTTGCCTAAATGTTTGCTTTGTAGGTTGCAGAGTGTGAAAGTAGTATTTTCCCTATTTCAAGATTGGTTGGGTCAATAGGTAATAATGTTGGATCATGTCCTGGTGTACTTCTGAACAGTGGTGTATGCCACTGTTCAGCCTCTTTTAAAGAAATCAAATTTAGACCCGGCTGTGCTTAAGAACTATAGGCCTATATCTAAGCTTCCTTTCTTATCCAAAATTTTAGAGAAGGTGGTGGCAAACCAACTGATTACAGTTTTAGAAAATCGCAGTTGCTACGACTCTTTACAATCTGGGTTTCGGAAGAGGCATTCTACAGAGACTGCTCTCCTGAGGGTCTCAAATGATCTTTTAATGTCTGCTAATGTCGGTGACTGCTCTGTGTTGGTGCTGCTGGATCTCAGTTCTGCGTTTGATACCATTGATCATGAAATACTGATAAATAGGTTACATGACTGGGTGGGCATATCTGAAACAGCACTTGATTGGTTTATTTCTTATCTCACTGGGAGAAGTTTCTCAGTTACGATGGGAGATTACATGTCTGAGGCAACCCCATTAACCTGTGGGGTTCCACAGGGTTCAGTTTTAGGGCTTTTGTTGTTTTCTTTGTACATGTTACCTTTGGGGCAGATTTTAAATAGATTTAATATTTCCTATCATTTATTTGCTGATATTCAGCTTTATTTCTCTTTTAAACCAAGTGAGGTTCATAGTTTGTCTAGGCTATTAGATTGTCTTCAATCAATCAGAGAATGGACCTCAAATAACTTCCTACAGCTAAATGACAACAAGACTGAGGTATTGATCATTGCTCCCGAAAGGTTTAGTCAAACGGTTAAGCAAAATCTTGGGCATCTTTCCTCTGCTGTCCACTCTAGCCTCCGAAATCTGGGAGTTATTTTCGATCAGTCTTTAGCATTTGATTCTCATGTTAAACAGCTGTCAAGATCCTGTTTCTTCCACTTGAGAAATATCAGTAAACTCATATCTATGGTTTCAACAGCAGATCTAGAAATGCTGATCCATGTGTTTATTTAATCTCGCATAGACTACTGTAATGCCTTGTTTTCATCTCTCAGTGTATCAGCTCGTGGACGTTTACAGATAATTCAAAACGCTGCAGCGAGGTTACTGACCAAGTCAAGCAGACGGTCTCGCATAACACCCATTTTAAAATCCTTACACTGGCTTCCTGTTCAAGATTTTAATTTTAACATACAGAGCACTACACATCACAGCTCCTGTGTATGTCACTGACCTGCTCCACCCCTACACTTCATCGCGATCACTCAGTTCAAACAACCTGAGTTTACTGTCTGTGCCACGCTCATGTCTAAAGACTCGTGGAGACCGAGCGTTTAAGGTGGTTGCTCCAAAACTGTGGAACACACTTCCTCCACATTTAAGATCAGCTGACTCTGTGGATACTTTAAAAAAACAGCTAAAGACTTTCCTTTTTACGCAGGCGTTTAGTTAGTGGTGGAGGTTGCAGCCGTTGACCTTGTGCACTGTATTTTATTTGTTTTATAGCGTGTGTTTTTGTGTTTTTATTTTTGTTTTTATTTTCTGTTGTAAAGCACTTTGTGGCTTGTGCCTGTGAGAAGTGCTATATAAATGAATTTTACTTTACTTTTACTTTACTTCTAAACAGCATACTCACTCCAGCAGGTAGGCCTATAGCATTTATAACTAATTCAGCAAAAGGAATTGCAACATTGAATTTAATCAATCTTATTTACTAAATTCTTGATTTGTCAGTAGAGAGCCATTTGAGTTAAATAACTGTTGTACCAAGAGTATATTGTAAAACCATAGATGGTAAAATAAAGATTTGTTTCTATATACAATGTCTTTGTTCAATCAATCAATCAAAGTTTATTTGTATAGCGCTTTTAACAACTCAAGTTGTCGCAAAGCAGCTTTACAGGGTTTACAAGGTTAACAATACCTTGTTATTGTTCCAATCTCTAGGTAAATAATTATCACCAATTTTGGATTTTTTAATTTTCAGGTAGGTCCATTTTTTCATTATATCATTCTGGCCATGCCATATATGACCTATGTTGCTATAGCTCAAACTCCAAATTTCAAATGCTGTCATTAGGGTTGTCCCGATCCGATATTTGGATCGGATCGGCCGCCGATATTAGCAAAAAAATGCGTATCGGTATCGGATCGGCAGACACGAGAAAATGCCGATCCAGACTCCCGATCCAGTTTTTTTAAGTCCGATCCCGGACTTTTCCAGCGCACCCATTTAGATAATCCATTCCAGTTTTTGCTAGTGAGAGTAAAATCCGGTCCGCATTTTCCAGCACACCTTCAGCACATGAGCGTAGTTTCTGCCCCAATTTAGCTCCGTGGCATCTCGGACCGCCGTGTAAATTTGAAGTTATCGGTCAGTTGTGTGGGATTATTTTACCTTAAAGGATGACAAAGACGAAGAGGTAGAGTGCAACATATGCCACAGTAAAGTCAAGCGTTGTGGTAAAGCTGTAAGAACTTTTAATACCACCAATCTAATCAAGCATTTAGCGAAATACCACCATAAACAACATGACGAGTTTCTAATGAAAACCGAAGACAAAAAGAAAGGTCCTACACAACTAACACTGGCAGAAACGTTTGAATTGAAGGGAGTGTCAGGGTTGCCAACTCTCACGCATTGAGCGTGAGACACGCATTTGACAGTTTTCACACGCCCTCACGCCACACTTCCGATATCTCACGCCGAAAAAAAATATCCAGTTTATGATTCAATACGTTACTAGTTCGCTAGCTCTGGCGCCATCCACCGGCGATATAACACTGAATCTGTGTCCATTTTACGTTCGCCAATCCCCCCCGGTCTACAACTTTCGTTCGCCACTCCCCCCGCTCAACAAAATACACTCGCCACCGGCTCCAGGTTAAAATCTCACTCCAAGCGAACGTCAAAAGTTGGCAACCCTGGAGTGTATAGATGGGGATGGAGCAGCGTGGAGTGTGGAGTAGAAGGCATTTTGCTTTTAATTAGTTTACGATATGTGCACGGATTTTTTTTTAAGCTTTGGTTTACACTTGTTCAAGAGCACTGATGGATGTTAATGTTAATAATAGACTATTTTCCACTCAGGTTGTGTGTGTTTTTTTTTTTTTAGAATATAATTTACAATATTATTTGCACTTGTGGCTTTTTAATCCTTGGTTTACTGATGCTATTTCTGTTTGTTATTTAATATTTTGTCTATTTTGAGTTTATTAATTGCTAAATAAACAGGTCAGTTTCTCCTTACCAACCATTGTGTATTATTCAAACACACCTAATTCAGCTGGCTACTTGTTATCAAGAGTAAAACGCTTTTCAACATGAGTTTGACAACAAAGTAAGTTGGCTAAATAACTTTAAACTTTAATACATGCTCGGATAGGCCGGTATCGGTATCGGCCGATATCGGTATCGGATCGGAAGTGCAAATAAATATCGGTATCGGATCGGAAGTTCAAAAAGCTGGATCGGGACATCCCTAGCTGTCATGGATTGAGGTTCCTGTGATGTGCTCCAAGTTTGGTTCAAATTCACCTGTCTCGGACACTACTGTACACAAAAACCTCTAAAATCATCAAAAGTAATGCTGCAATCCTGTCATGCAGAATACAGAAAAGTAATGAGTCTTGTATAATTCAGACCAATAAGCCAAATAACTTTGTAATTACATCTTATAACAAAAAAGTATACTGCCTGACCAGGAATGAAATTTTAGTGAAATAAAATGTTCTTTTCATCACTAATATCTGTATGGTAGTACTTTGGCTCCATCTACTGGCCAAATACTGGAACCTACTGAAAAGCATCGCTTACATGAAACACCTCGCAAACACATACACACAAAGCTAATCTCGGCATGGGATTTAGTTCTATGATCTGAATCATTTTTTTGCCAATACATTTAGCCACATTTTGATTTTTTGGGGATTTAGTGCCCCCTCTGAGATAACAAACACTTCATAGCATACATTCATGTCAGGTCAAACTTGCTCAAAACAACACATTGGTTCACTTCGGCTGTGTGTGAACCTGCAATCTCCACTTGCGACTAGATTTAAATTGTTTTTATTAGTCTGACATGCATATAAAGTCAAATGGTTTATTTTACATTGTCTTTTAAAAATATTCATCTGTCCACATATGTGGACACCATATGTGGACATTTATTTTCTATAAAAAGTGCCAAAATATAACAAATTGTGAGAATCTATCCTTTTCATTAAAACAAGTAAGTTTTGTTCTGTTGAAAGAATCTTGAAACAAACAACTCTTAATCAGGCATGAAAATCTGTCACCTTTCGGCGAAATTCGCCATTTTGAAGTCGAAAAGGGTGACCTACGTGAATCGTGTAGATCCGAGGAGTTTTTTTTTGGGGGGGGGTCGGGAGTTTTATATTTATATATTTTAATTATCATATTGACTTAATAAGCAAACAGAGCACTTCCGAAATCGGCAATTCCAGCAGTATCCGCCCAGAACCTTCATGGAGGCCAAATAGCGCTCAATCATACGAACGTTCATGTTATTCATTTACTGCTAAGCGGGACGAGAAGCAGGACCTAGTGCTACACCGCGGACAAGTCAGAAGAGCGTACATTTACCACTACATTTACCAGATCGTACATTTCCCAGTAGATTTAATTGGGTTATTAATGGTTTCAATCGTTTTCATATTTTGCGGTAAAACAAAGTTACTGCCGTTCGCTACAGCGTTGAACACTGTCAGAAAAAGCCACAAGCTCTTGTGATAAATAGGTAGATGGGCATACTAAGTTCGCGTCAACCCCGTGTAGTTAACGGCGACATAAAATGAGAAACAAGATTTTTTTTCTAGTGTGTCTGTAGTTGTAACTGGTGAATCCAGGGACGTGTGAGGATAACATTCGCGCCAAGGTTGAAGGTGAAGTTGTAAAGGCTTGTCGTTTGAGTCTACCCTGTGCTTTAGCCCATGTTAGAAAATAAAAACACGTGAACCGTGGTATTTTTACACTCATTTTCGCCGTATTTATTGGTTCATTAAGACGTAATGGTTTTGACTAAGCCATCCGGAATGGCGAAAACAGCTTCTCGCATTTACGGATCTGGCTCGTATATTGAATCAACTGACAAGACAGTCAAAACATTTTTTAAATGGATTTTACTATATTTTACGGAGCCCGTAAGGTGACATCATGTAAAAAATAACGCGTGGCCACGACTTATTAACGCGTGGGAACGAGATACTAATGTCGCCTTTCACACGCGGCAACAAAGTTTATTTTTCCCAGGGATGTTCGCGAACTGACTGCCCAATGAAGGTAAACCTGGCTTTATATAAAGTAATACTTAACTATCTTGTTCGCACGTGTTAATTATCTCGTTTGCACGCGTTAGTAAGTCGTGGCCACGCGTTATTATATTTTTTACATGATGTCACCTTACGGGCTCCGTAATATTTGGCATCACCTGTCGCTGTATCCCATATATGTAATGCTGCAGCCCGGAGCCCCGGTGGGCGTGGGTAAAGGGCGGAGCATGTGTCAATCATTTTCGAATGCAGCCAATCAGATACTACACTTTCGTTGTCAATCAATTTTTATTAAGCCAATTATCAGCCAGAGTTAGCTGTCAATCATTTTTTACTGCAGCCAATCTTAACAGATTTGCCAAAAGAAGGCGGAAACTGCACGGAGAAGCTCTTTAAACAGAAGTATATGCCATTCTTGCACAAAAGTAGCTGAATAAAAACATTAGAAGAGCTATGACTTTAGACATTTTTAAATAAAAGTTTAAAATACTTCTCACACTTGTTATTCTGGAACGGCACTTTAATGTTTTTTTTTCCTTTATTGCACGTATTGCATCATTTACATCATATATATATGTGGCGAGTGTAAATTGTTAGCGGAGGGGAGGTGTAAATGGACACAAATTAAGTATTATATCGCGATCGATCGCCAAGTATAAGCGCCTCCGCCGAGCAGCGCGTTGAGGAGCGATTTCGATTGGAGGATCGTGCTCTATTTTGTATTATTAATTTTTTGCTGATGCTGGTCCAGCGTGTCGCGTGCCACTGATTATGCCTCGGCGTGCCAACGGTGGCCCGCGTGTCATAGGTTGCCGACCCCTGCTGTAGAGCCTTTGAATATTAAAACCATTGTAGAAATTAAGTTCAGATGTGACCAGCAATGGAGCGCAAGTAAAAGAAGGACGCGATCACACAGTCTCATTGAAAATGTAGGAGTTAATGAATAAAGTGCACCAACGCAAAACCCGTGACATAATCCAAATCCAAAGTTTGAAGACCAGTATTTTTTTATATAATCAGGCATTGCTTTTAATCGTCATAATTATGGAGAGCTAGCTAGATATCGTATGCTCACCGTGTATCTTTCGCCAAGAGAAATTCGTGGGCAGAGTTTAATTACATCTTTGCGGGAGTCATTGAGTTGGATTAACTCTGATTTGATCAACTCTGTCCGATAACTCCAACGCTCCATCGTCATTTGATTATATCAAAACAATACTAGTCTTCAAACTTTATTTGGATTATGTTACGGGTTTTGCGTTGGTGCACTTTATTCATTAACTCCTACATTTTCAATGAGACTGTGTGATCGCGTCCTTCTTTTACTTTACTTGCTGAGCTTAATTTCTACAATGGTTTTAATATTCAAAGGCTCTACAGCAGGGGTCGGCAACCTATGACACGCGGGCCACCGTTGGCACGCCGAGGCATAATCAGTGGCACGCGACACGCTGGACCAGCATCAGCAAAAAATTAATAATACAAAATAGAGCACGATCCTCCAATCGAAATCGCTCCTCAACGCTCTGCTCGGCGGAGGCGCTTATACTTGGCGATCGATCGCGATATAATACTTAATTTGTGTCCATTTACACCTCCCCTCCGCTAACAATTTACACTCGCCATATATATATATATGATGTAAATGATGCAATACGTGCAATAAAGGAAAAAAAACATTAAACTGTCGTTCCAGAATAACAAGTGAGAAGTATTTTAAACTTTGATTAAAAAATGTCTAAAGTCATGGCTCTTCTAATGTTTTTATTCAGCTACTTTTGTGTAAGAGCGGCATATACTTCTGTTTAAAGAGCTTCTCCGTGCAGTTTCCGCCTTCTTTTGGCAGATCTGTTAAGATTGGCTGCAGTAAAAAATGATTGACAGCTAACTCTGGCTGATAATTGGCTTAATAAAAATTGATTGACAACGAAAGTGTAGTATCTGATTGGCTGCAGTCGAAAATGATTGACACATGCTCCGCCCTTTACCCACGCCTACCGGGGCTCCGGCCTGCAGCATTACCTTTCTCCTGTATCCCCGTACACCAGCAGCCACCCCCCCCCCCCCGTCGCCACATACCCATGACGTCACATGTCAATGCCCCCCACGTCAACGCCCCGTCGCCGTATCCCCATGACGTCACATGCCCCGCCCCCCGGTCTTCTCACCTTTTTAACCCCTGACCCATTTTCATGCCTGCTTAATAGTTGAACAGTTAATTGCAATCAACTCAATGGCTACCTCACCCTGCACTTTCACCTCAAAACTCCCCATGAACATAGATGGGACTTCTTGGTAATCAATATCCTTGCATCTCCAGATTCTATTCCTGCATCTGGCATTCTGTTTTCTTTGATAATTATTTAAACGAAATCGAAATGATTCTAAATAATTCACTTTTTATCACATTAAAAGAGGTGGTATCGTGTTTGGTAAGAGCAGAAGAATGTGTATTACATAAGCTTGTTGGCATTTTAATGTACATATATTGGCACCTTCCGCACCTTCAACATCGAGTGATCATGGCGGTGAGGGTGAGGAAGGAGACCACCCCTGGCCCTACCTAGACACAATGTTTGTGTTTGCTGGAGTGAAATAAAATTCCTATATGATGAAGTGCCTACTCCTAAAGAATGTGAACTATTGACCTTCAGAAATTCACCTTCGAACTTGAAGAAACACAAATATAACACACAGAAGATACTCCAGCTTGAGCTGTCAGTAAGCGCTGGTTAGGTTGGATATCTTGGCTATCTAACTTAACTGAAGCTGAAAGTGTGGTCGTGAGTTTTCTGATCCCATTCATGATACTACAGAGATTAATCTACTTCAGTAACCATAATTCCTTTTTAAATATTATTCTAGACGTCATTCTAATTAAAAAATCTTTAGGAGTGTCCAGACTACTAAACTTCACTTTGAGCAGGACTGCTCAGACCCTGTTTTAACAGTTTCATTTGCCCCATCACACTTCGCTATCCTGAACAGATGGCCGCCCAAATTCTTCCTACCATTAGTGGAGTATCCACTGTGGCAGACACAATAAGGGACAGTCCAGACAGCTTCAAAGTCTAAGTCAAATTTATTTATATAGCGCTTTTTACAACATGCCGTCACAAAGCGGCTTTACAGGGTCCAGATCGGCATTAAAGTTCTGTACTGCAAGGGCTCTCCTGCCATCATGAGCTCAAGTAGTGAAGAATCCTGCAGATATACTGGCTTAAAACTAGTGAGCCACACTGGAAAGTTCCTGAAAAAAGCAGTGCAGTGGTAAATGTCTGAGGTATAATCCCAAATGGTGTAGCACGTGCAGGTCTGTTGGGTCCTGAGCACTAAAGGAGGTCATGGTCATGCATTCTCACATGGCCAACCCTGACAATGACCTAGTGGGAGTTTGTTCTTGACTTCCCAAACCAACCAGAGTGGTTCCCCTCCTCTCCAACAAAAATCACTAAAGAAATACAGGGCAATACAGCTCCTGTACAGCTGGAGTCTGTGAATGATACTGAAATCCAGCATTTCGGAGCGTTCCAGTGATTTTCTCACACAATCCACTTCAAGTGAAGATGTATGGAAGCAGGTCTGCTGATGGGCTCTGCTGCTGTTTGTACTACATGTGTGTACTCAGGTGACAACCATCCACTTCATGGTTAAGGTTGTTACCAAAGAAAATGCTGGACATGTCATTGTGTAAAATGAAATGGTCCTGACTTATGCCATAAATAAAATAATAAAAATAAAAAAATGATATGAATATAGCTTTAAGCATATGAATTTTACTGTATGTTCATCTAGCAGTTGCCACCTACAGGCTGGGGACGTCACAGCTGCAGCCTGGAAATTGGGTTGGCTTTATGGATTATGCAATTGGGAAGCAGCTCTGTCTACCTTTTGGCCTATGTTCTGTAGGTGGATATATCTAACTGGGAATGAGCAGCACATCACAGAGCCTCTTCTCACTGCCGTATCACGTCTCTGATGCCACACGTGAATCCCCCTTCGTTTCAACCCCCCTACCACCATTGTGTTGTACGGGTTCACTTTGAGTGTCTACTGAGAAGGTAACCAACTGTGTAAGCTCCACATTCCAACTTTGAAAATACTGAAGTGTTGATATCTCACTTTATTCATGCGAACATGCAATTAGTACTTTGTATTCCTTGATAGTCTGCTGAATTGGGCCTAGCATAGCGTTCCTAACCAAACTACTAGACTGGACAACAACACTAACTTTTTTTTTTTTTTTTTTTTTATCAGGTATGTCTTTTATATAAAGTACAAAAATTATATATTATTCAATAAGGCTGCTATTACACTTTAAATACATACAAAACTGTTTCTACAGTCAGACCACTTCTCCATGCTACACATACATGTATGATGTACAAGTATGCTGGAGAAAAAACTGTGAGCGATTGTTTTATATTAAAAAAAAAAAAAAATTTGTATTCAATGTGCAATATTCATAATAAACAGATTTTTTTAATTATAGTTTTTTTTTTTTTTTTTTTTTTTTTTTGCAGGAAGGAAAATCATTGTTAATCACCGAACCACTGATATTAGCTAGCTGGCTTAGTTGATTTCAGAAAAGAAACCCCAAGTAAACCAAAAAAGTGACATGTGTAACAAAATAAATTTGATTGTTTTGTATTTTCCCACAACCAAGCATGTAAGTAAACAACCAACACATACAAATATTATGTACAAACAATATCTTGAGACATCTGTTGTTTCAATAAAATATACTTCATTTTTACAGCCAAACACCATTTACGATGGAGACTATGGAGTGCTGGAGGAGGCAAGCTTGTTGGTAATCATCCTATCACTGTTTTATTTTCTAGGTCACCAGTTATATTTACATGGTAGGCAAAATAGTGTATTCTGAAAGTAAAAAGAAGTAAACAATCACAGTTAGGCATTGATCGAAGAACTGAGAGGTCAATAATAAACTCAGTATAATAACTCAGTATAAATTCTATTTGACATATATTATCTCACAACATGTTAAACCTTACGGATCAGAACAGGGTTTGATTTTCTTCTTTACACCCATAAGGACATTTTAAAGGGGGGAACGATGTCTTAAGTGCAGTTATCCAGCAGATGGCAGCAGAGGGTAACGGCTTCCATGGTTAGATGTGTGAGTCTCACAGCTGAAATCAGACAGTGAAAGGACACAGGCGTATTTGACGTTTTTAGTTGATGAGTGTGGTTCTCCCATGTTTCTTCAAATGAATGGCTAGTCCAAGATGTGTAGTATGTTCAGTTACGCTGGTTTTATGGGCTTCTTAAACGGACCAACCTGTGAAGTGCAACACAAAGTTTCCTTGTTTTATTGCTGTGATGAAAACGTTCAATGTAGGAATGTAGAAGTAACTGTAAGTGTGCTCCGAACACACATTTTACTCCGCAGGCCTGTTCCTTTGTGTTTCAGTGAATGTTATGTGTGCCAACAAACAGGCATCTCAAAAGCAGGTACGTTGAAGTTCAAGTGTTTGCATGAAAAAAAAGTATTAATAAAAAAAGCAGATAAAACAGAGACCTGCTGAGATGAGGATTATCATGTTGTGTTCATATCTCTGTGTGCCTGGTCTTTACCAGCATAAGTACAAAGATACGTCACATCAAAGTTCTGTCTCTCTGTCTCTACTAGTGCGTGTGGATGATGTTCAGGCAACTGGACCATATTCTGTTTGAGCATGTATGTACTTGTGCTTTGGGACAGTGTGCTTCTGTACGTCAAAGACGTGTGTTGTTGGTGAGAATATGTACATTATGTGGTTTAAGAATGGGCGGTGCACAGGTCATCCCTTTGGTACATTTGATGTTGGACCTTTTAACAAAATTGGGGCTTTATATCAGTATGAACTTCCAGACAATTTAGAATTTAGCTTAATAAATGAAAGTCTGAAGTGTGAAGATCCAATATGAGTGTGTACTGGCAAAACGGCGCATCTGTACACTTTTATGTGCTATTTAAAGTACATTTTAAAAAGTGAAACACAATCAACTACATACAACGTCTGTTTAGTAAAGAACAACAGCTGCAGAAGCTGAATGAACACTTTGTGCTGAACAGTGAAGGAACTCCAGGACACACATCAGATTACACTTCCAAAAAGAAGTGAATTGCTTCCTCATGTGGACAGGATATACGGGACAAGGCAGAAGGACCTCAGAGTGAAACCAGGTAAGATCCACCAAACAAGATCCTCATAGATTAGATACACATTAACAAAATGTGGTTAAAGTAGATTCAAATAGTGTTTTGGGGTTCCACTGACCTTTCATTATAACAGTTAGAAATCTTACCCTCCAGACTATTTCATCAGTTGATGTACAATGGTTGAAAACTCATCAGCCCAAGAGGAAGTAACCCAACCAACAGAAAGTAGCTCCAATAATGCCTTTGTTTATAGCTGACAAAGAAAAAAATATATACAAAAGCAAATTCACCTAGCACTGTGTACAGCTGATATCTGATGACACAAGGAGATTAAGAAAAGACCACCAGGTAACACTAGTAACATTAGTGTGTGATGATGCTGTCTGGATCCAAGCAGAAGATACAGAACTCCAGTCCTCCAGAACGCCCCCCACAAAAGTCCCACAGTCCCAGGGAGCCAGCCACCTAGTCTGATTACAACCACCTTATAAAGTGCTTTATCCAAAACAAAATTGACATAAACACTCTTTTTATCATTATAATAAATCTGCATGTTTTGTAAGTATAACATTGAAGTCGAGAGGAGGGAGGGTTTGGAGAAAACCATTAACCAATACAAGGGTAATTTTAGGCACAAGCAGAGAGCGCACTCTCTCCCTTATATATATCTCTCTCCCCCTCTCTCCCTTTTCCTGTGTTCACTTCTTGAAGGGTGTCAGTCTGCCGATGTTGTGCCAGAAGGTGGAGCCCTTGCGTTTGGGTTCGGCCAGCATGAAGACTTGCTGCTGGGGCACGGAGGTGGGCAGTGTCGGGTGTTTCTGACGCAGCAGGAAGTCATAGTAGGGCCTGGTCACTGCTGCCAAGCACAAGAGACAAAACATACCCACCCATTTACCAGTCTACTTTACTGGCCTTTAGACCACACCGGAGCTCTTGACTGAAAAAATTATATCAAGTGAAAGCATGATAGATGATATATTTTCAGTTGGAAATCCGTGCTTTTAAATTCTGTATTGTTCAAGACTTTCTCCATCTACTTAACCCTGCTCATCTCATTACGACTACTACCACAACTTACTATTTAACAAACACACACTGTGTGAATACATACTGTGTGCATTGGTCAGTCACATGTAGTTCAGCTTACCCTTTTATGATGTAGTGAGGGTATAAAAACTAGTGGATGAAAGAGCAGCCAAGGGAAATTCAGTGTTCCATTCCCAATCTAGTGCACTACTTATAAAATTAGTTAATGCTATCTAGTGCACTACACCTCAAATGTGTACGGCCTCTCCACCAGACTCAACCAGTTCAGGCTAATTTACCCCTCATCACCATTCACTCCTCATATGGTTATAAGTGAATAAAGAGTGATTGTTCTTAGGTAGATATGGTTCAATGTAAACAACACACTGGAGTCCAGAACTCCTGCTTGAGCAGAACTGAGGTGAGGCTGAGGTCTGTCCTCACCTTTGGGCTTCCCAGCTGGATGGCTTTTGCATGCGTTCAGCATGGCTTGCTTCTTCTGGCCCTCAGTGATGGAAAAACCTGCAGTGACAGACAGGAGAATTCAAGAATGCCTTTGATGCATTTTGCTCCTGAGGACTCCTGAGTGCTTCTGTAGTGTTTCTGGTCTACTACGGTTTCTTTTTTTCCCCATTTAATTATTAGAGCAGATGACAACCTGAGGAGGTTTCATGTGTATCCATTACTTTTCAGTGATTGTTCTTAAGGACATATGGCAAGCAGGTCTTTAAATCAAAAGCAGGCAGGGCAATTCAAGGAGCACTACGACCACAATTTTCTAACATAGCTGAATTAAAATGAATAAAAGTCACCTAGTCACCTATGTTAACTGATCCATAGCAGTAGTCACTGCTATATCTTCTATACATCAGAGTAAAATATTATATATAAAAACTAATATATATTTCCAGTTGAAAATCATTTATACTTGCAGGTTTAGTGTTTTTTAGCTGCTCTGTCACACCTGAATCAACATGATTAGCAATAGTGTTGTCACGATACTAAGAATTACAACTTCGATACGATACTTTAAAAAGTATTGAAATTCGATACGATTTTCGATATCAAAGTCAGATACTGTGCTCATTTCCGTTTTAAAGGCTTTTTATTTATTTTTTATAAACAAACAAATGAATATTGTATTTTGTTTCACAAATGTCAAATAAATAAAAGGTGTAGTCCCTACCACATTAAAACAGAAAAATAAATAATTGCACATTAATATAAATTAACATAAATAATAGTAGTGCACTCTGGAATTCACATTTAGAAGTTAAAAAAGGCTAGTGCAAAAAGTGTATTTTAAGTATACTTTAAACAACTTTAAGTAACTAAAACTTCAGTATTAGAGTTCAGTATTCATAGATGATTGATCCATTGTAGTACGATCACTCTTTTTTTTTTCTCCCTGTATGCTGTCGCACTTACGGCTCTTAAACCAAGAATATGACATTTGCTAGGATACCATAATCGGACACATAATTTTGTATGCTATAATACTAGAAACCTCTTGGAATGTTTTGTACAAATATGCGTGCCTTCAGGTGTTTGGCCAGATTTGTTGTGTTAAGCTAGGTTTAAACTTTCGCGAGTGACCGTAGCGCGCGAGTGCGCACACCTTGTCCGCGTGCTTGAAAATGCTTGAAACAAATAGCTGTCTGACTGAACCATTCTCTTGTATTACGTTAACAAATACGAGCCTCTTGTAATTCCAGGACGAAACATGAGAGAACGTGAAGACGTTAAAATTGAGCGTTTTGAAAATAAACAACCATTAAATAATGTGATAAAAAAGCGAATAATTTCGAGTATATGTATAAATATTTAACTAAAGTTTAACGTGCTGGGAAATATTGAAATGGACCTTGAAAGTGACGTACAAGTGCTTTAATTCCTGACTGTTCATTGCGCTGCGAGGCTACCGCGATTACATCATTTTCACCGCGCGGACCCTCGCGCTGCTCGCGGCGCGTCAAGTATAAACCAGACTTTAGCGCCCTTCGTTGAAATGTTCCGAAAGCACCGCCTGCAAACTGGCTTGTTCATGTCCTTCGGTTTTCCATCTGTATCTGCTTCGGATCCAAAGTATTTCCACACAGCACTTCTGCTGCTTTCCTTGTTTAATTAAGACGAGCTGCGAACACACTGTGTTTGCTTTAGCTGGCATTTCAGCATTAGCAACTGTTCTGTGCATTACGGAACCTTGGGTGGGTCAAACGAAAGCGCATTTTATGTAAAAAGAATCGATTGGCTCCTTTGGTTGGTACAGCTTTAAAGCACCGTTTGCAGACCGGTTTTGATGTGTCCACGGGGTTGCCATAACTGTCTGAAATGTATGCAAATAATTCCATATTTCGCTTAGTGCGTGTAGTTTTTCAACAAGCTGAGGACGGTCCGCAATATTGCTTGTATTATCAGCCATCGTACACCGTTTCTTCTTATTCTGCAGAGAGGAGGCAAGCGCTGCACTGCTGTACGCGCACACTGCCCCCGTGTGGCACTCTTTGGAAATACTGCTCTTAAAAAAAAAAAAACGCACTTAGTCCTATAGCACCGATACTAAGCAAACTGGGTATAGTACCGTTTTTAATGACGAAGTATCGCGATACTACTCTAGTATCGGTATACCGTGCAACACTAATTAGCAATGAGCTGGTTTGTTTGGGAAAATAAAAAGGCTAATCTATCAACAGAGCAGAGAGTGGAGAGTGAGCTCGATCAACAGCAGAGTGAGCACACTGCACACTACACAACATCACACTGCAATGGAGGTGACATTCCATCTCTTCAGCTTTCTGAGAAGGCATTTAGTTCTTTAAGTGAAGTAACTCAAGAAGGGATGGAAAAGGGGTTTAGTTCACTTATGAGACCTAACAGTCATTCCTCTCTGCATGGGGGTGGCTATTACAGTAATAAGATATCTACATTCTGCAACAAGAAAACATGCATATATTTGCATGTGGTGGGGTGGTTTTTGTATGCAGTGTGAATATACATATCCACTGAATGGCCACTTTATACGAGACGCCCACCTAGTGTGTTGACTGTGGAGCGCAGATTCTTGACATGCTTCATTGACCCCTTTTGTTGATGAGATGTGTATGTGTACAGGAGAATATAGCTTAGTGGAATCAGGAGAAGCAATACACACAAAGTACAAAACAGAAGACCAAACAGAAACAGGTGACAATGATTACAAGGGGCGTGGTTACAAATGGATAGGGGTGTGGCAGGAAAACAGATGTGAAACCAAAACAAGGAGATGACAGACAGACAGAGGGGCTAAACAGAACACGACTGACAGGTGTGGGTGGAGCTATACGTGACAGTGAGCATGGGTGTGTGTGTGTGTGTGTGTGTGTGTGTGTGTGTGTGTGTGTGTGTGTGTGTGTGTGTGTGTGATGGGCGCAGTAGATCACCTGTTTCCCGGTCGTGCTGCACCTGCTCCCTCTCGTCGGCGAGGGCTCGGAGCCAGCGCTGCTTCTGCTCTGGCTTTTTGGCACACAGCAGGTGGACCTCACTGCCACTGAGCGAACGCAGCCGCATGCCGTTCTTCACACTCACGTTCAGCTCCTTGTCCTTACCATCCTCCACGTCCAGCACCTCCATCTGGTCCATGTCCATTCTGCCCTTGTAGTACAGTATGTCTCTCCGCAACAGATCCTGTCCCGTGAACAAGAGGGAACTAGCGGATCAAAGAGTCCAAAACTGACAAGGACTTTTTAAATATCCCAGTCACCAGTCCCCAGTCTAATAAGAATTGTGAAGAGCTCTCTGATAATAATCTAATGTGTTACCTGAGATGTAATGTGTTATGTGAGATGTCTGAGTGAAACAAAAACTTGACTGACTGTGGAATTCCTTACCTAAATAAATCCAAAGGACAGCTGTGACTCACGTTTTTACAGTACACCATCCAAAGGGCAGCTGTGACTCACGGATTTACAGTACACCATCCAAAGGGCAGCTGTGACTCACATTTTTACAGTACACCATCCGAAGGGCAGCTGTGACTCACGTTTTTACAGTGCACCATCCGAAGGGCAGCTGTGACTCACGTTTTTACAGTGCACCATCCGAAGGGCAGCTGTGACTCACGTTTTTACAGTGCACCATCCGAAGGGCAGTTGTGACTCACGTTTTTACAGTGCACCATTCGAAGGGCAGCTGTGACTCACGTTTTTACAGTACACCATCCGAAGGGCAGCTGTGACTCACGTTTTTACAGTGCACCATTCGAAGGGCAGCTGTGACTCACGTTTTTACAGTGCACCATCCGAAGGGCAGCTGTGATTCACGTTTTTACAGTGCACCATCCGAAGGGCAGCTGTGACTCACCTTCTTACAGTAGACCATCTGGTGATTAAACAGGAAGAACATGCGCTGCTGGCTCTTGGCTTGAGGTGGTGTGATCTTTGTCAGCTCTCCAGAAAAGATCAAGTCTGAACTCCTGCTGAGAATGTCTTCACCCTGATGTGTAAATGCACACAATGTATTTATTATTTTTTATGAATGTATTTATTATTTTAAGATGTGAAGCAATCTGAGATCAGCCCATCTGAAATTAAGTTTATATTTTCACTGTATTATTGATTCTTTCCTGACTTCAATTGCAGTTTTAGTTGACTGCAATCATTCTGGCCACCACCCACCTCCCAGTCCTCTATGGAGCTCTGCCATTGGGCAATCCTATCCACATTCTCCAAACGCCTCTTTCTCTCATTAATCAGCCGGGCCACATTCTTCATCCCATTTAATGCTGCTTCTACATCTTTGTAATCCCTGAAACAAAATATTAATTCATTGATCAATTCAATTCACAATTTTTATTATTACCATGAAGTGTGTAATACAGAATGAATGCAATTACTGTTACACTCAGTTAAACTATGCAAAAGCTTAATAGGAGCTTAACATACACTGAGTGGTGAATATTAAACAAGTACATAAAACAAGCAAAACAGAAAGCGCTGGGATAAAGCTACATATGTATAACTGATTTGTTATATGTAGATTTAATGAGCTTCATTCTGCATGAAATAAAGAGAAACAGAAAATACAATGACCTAATCCTCAGATACTTAGCTAGTGTAGATACCTTCCCTAGCTATCTTCAGTGAAGTCCTTATCCTTGAGTGAACTCCTCAGCTGTATGACTCCCGTTAACCTGGATCATTATAAATGATGACTTGTACTTGAAATGTTTGCCTGGATTTTCTTACAATATCTTGTGAAGACCTCTGGCAGGTCACTGGGTACCTGATGGGGGTTGGTCACTGGGTACCTGTTGTTGGGAAGGGTGCATTGTGTATAGGGTATTTGTTTTGGGGCTTGGTTGGTTTGCTGGAGGTTGATGTATGTGTGCTGGTGGTTGGAGGATGGTCAAAGGATTGGTTGACCTGTGTTGGGGTTTGCTGTTTGTGTTGAGGTTTGGTGTTGTGGGTTGGTGTACTGTGTTGTGGGTCGGTGTACTGTGTTGTGTGTCGGTGTACCTGTGTTGTGGGTTGGTGTACTTGAGTAACTCAGCCAGCTGTAGTGGGTACTTGCAGATCTTCTGGACGGGTGTAAGGAGGAAGCCATCCAGAGAAATGTCAATCATCTTTTGCAGCAGGCGGCAAGCCTCAAAGAAGAACACGTACTTGTTGAGCTTCATGAGTTTGGAAAGCTGCACGCAGGCGTTTGGGTGATTGTTGCAGTACTCCGAGTAGATCTGGAAGTCTGTTTGCTGTAGAGAAACAAAACATAATGGCATCAGTGATCAGTCATGCACACCAAACCTCAACACAAACACAGGGACACCACAGCAGAAACGTAAATGTTTACTTTAAAAAAGTGAATGTCTTCCTGTTACTTTGTATGTGTTACTTTGAATGGTTATTTAATTCATTAATTCCACACTGGTAAATTAGCTAACCAAGACTGAGCACTTTTACCATGCATCTCTGCATCAAAGGCAAGACATCAGAGATGACTGCAGGAAGGGGTGATTAAATGTAGTTAATTTAAAAAGGGAAAAAACATCATACATGTTCTAAAAAGCAGGAGCCGATCTCACTAAGATGAGGCTCGTCCTTGTTGAACTTTTTCTCCAGACATTTGAGGAAGTTTTTCTGAAAGCGATAGATATCCTCTATGTTTCCGAAGATGGTGCACAGCTGTTCCTCTGTAAACATGTCCATGCGCTTTCGGCACTGTTTGATGTAACCCTACAGAGAGCGGAGACGGACAAACCGAGGTCAGTTAACGCCAGGGGTGTCTTGTTTTACAAGGACAAAAAACCACAATGGAGTCCACAAAGCCTTGGTAAACAGTACAAGAGAAGGTCTGAAAGTTTTGCTTGGCCTGAGAAAAATATTTTGTTTTTTTCATGCTTATATTTATGTTTTTATAAAACAAACAAACATACAAACAACCATACATTGCAATAATATTTCTAGATGATACATTTTGCAATGTGTCTTGAATTATATTAAAATCAGGGCAGCAAGTTATCACCACAGCTAGCATGTTACTGTTGGTAGATTTAGGGACTCTTGCAGGAATACAGCTAATAAGTCAGTTCACTGAGATACAATGGGTATGAATGCATTTGAATATCAATAAGAGTACATTTAAGTTTTAAAAGAGGTGGCTAGTTCAGCTGTTTGACAACTTTTAAAATATACTCCCTCATGAGTTTAGCACTTTCTGTAAGCTAGATATGGAGTTCTTTAGTAGGCCAGAAAGAGGGCTGTGGTAGTGCTGATGATTTGACATAAAAGCGTGAGGACATTTTTGCTGTTAGCTGCTGAGAGAATGTAATGGGTCTTGAATGCAGGCAAGGTCACTGTCAAAAGTAACACTAATGTTTTTGACACCGTTTTAGCCTTCCAGGACAGGAGCTTTAAGGGCACCAGTTCAATAGTCCTGTTTGTGATTCACAATAACAAGTAATTCAGTATTGGTTCAAGGGTCTAACCTTGAAGCGCCCCAGGTGACAAAGAAAGGTGAATGAATGAAGTTTTTGAGTGTGACTAATTTAGGATACAGCCAGAAAGACCAACCCAGTTTTGTAGCCAATCAAGTACTATACTGCATCAAAAGCAGCACAAAGATAGGTTCTATCTAAAACTGCAATCTAAAAGATAGGTTACCTTTCTGTGCTGAGCTCAAAATCCAGAGTAGAATGACAAATAAAAGCTGCTTGAGATAATCACATAATAGAAATCACATTTTCTACTAAAACAGCAACAGCAATATTTATTTCTTTCTACTGTTTACTCATCTAACCTCCCCACATGTATACATTCTACTTATCTCATTTCTCCCAGAAAAATCAACAACTACAAAGATCAGTGCCTGACAGTCTCTTGTACTGTAATTGAACTGTACCCATCTTGGTAAGCCTATGAAAAGACACCATGTTCACCAGACACTGCCAGATGGAAAAGTACTGCTGAAGCATTGATATGACATGGTTAAAGAGACACGGTGTCACGTGTGGCTCCGCCTCTGCCTGACAGTGCGGTCTCGGTGTTTTTCCGTTAGTTGTCTGAAACCCCGCCCCTCATTAGCATTCCAAGGTATGCCTTGTTGGTATTACTGAGTATGTAAGCCGTAGTCTCTGTGCATTCTGGGCTGACCTTTGTTTATTCTACAGCCCTGTTGTCTGTATCTGTGAGTTGACTACTGTTTTTTTGGTCTTGGAAGATGTCTGAACAATCGCCATGTGTTGGATGTGTGTTTATCTGTAACTCTTTGTCTGATCTTACCCAAGCCTGTCTTTATGACCCTGATTATGGATTGCCCTTCGTTACAACTCACTCTTCTCAGCATTTGCATCCGCCTCCCTTTCGCTCCATGATGCCCTCGGCATCACATGGGTAAACTATTTATTCACTGTATAATATAATTAGCTAAAGGACCCTTCTGGTTGGCTAACATCACGATTTTGTGACAGAGAGAGGAAAATTTAATTCAGTGAGGGAACAGACAACTCCAACTGAAGCACCAGCAACACAAATCTTTTTTTTCTTCATAGGAAGAGCCTCATTTATCAGCCAGCAGCAAAAGCTATACATTAAGGTCAAATCTACCCTACACCACTGTGCAAAAACCCCACCGGTTTGGTTTAATCAACGCGTCTGTCTCACGCAGAACTTAGCTGACCTCACAGATGTCCTTCAGGTGTTTGATGTAGTCTCTCTCCGTGCTCATGATCTCATTGATGACGTTGGTCCTCATCTGCTCTCTGCAGGGCAGCCCAGGGCCCAGGAGGAGTCCCATTCCATGGCTGTGCTCCTCCTGCGTCTCCTCCAGCCGGGACAGGTACTCTTCCATCGGCTCATCCTGGTTCACACGCAGCTGAGCGGGCGGAGACACAAGTTGGGTGGTCAAATGCTGCTGTCGTGTCGTGCAATATGAGCAACGGATAAATGACTCTGAAACAGCTGTGTGTGTGTGCAAACATTTGTTTGTGTGCTTGCAACGACGCTACAGGCTCCTCACCCTAACGAAGCTGGCGGGGAACCAGCCCTCGCTGTCCAGCACACGGCCCCACCACCACTCCTTATTGGTGGCGTCCACCACTTCAATGACGTCTCCCGCCTTGAAGCCCAGCTCCTGGTCGTCCATGGTGACATGGTCCCAGAGTGCCTCAGCGTACACCACGCTGCCATCGCTGATCAGCTACAGGGAGCAGAGGAAGCAGTCAGATGGAGAGTAGGATGTGAACGTAAGATAGTATCAAGAAAAGGAAGAGGAACGTGTATAACCTACACAATTAACATCTCATGGAGTATATACACACATTTACTGATTGTAGTGGACTAAAGCGGCCACAGAGCTGAACCTTAACACTCTTTAGATCCTGCTTCTGACACCATCTGCTTAGCGTAATGAAACGAGAAGCAAGGGCAAGATGGAGCACTATTTTGACAGCCTTCTCTATAGTGAAATAAGGAAGAAGCAGGACAGGACAGAAATGTAGGCCATTTTCTGCCCTCTCTCTCTTCCTCACTCCCTTTCTGTCATAAATCCATCATCAAGGAGAGGGGGAGTGTTAGCTTGTTGCTAGGCAACACGTCCACACCATTTTGCCTCTCCACCGATGGTCTGTCACACGGCTTCTGGTTCAGCCATCGTGACGTAGGCAGAAAGACACATACACACAATACACACATGTATACACGTACACAAAACACACACAATACACACATGTATACACGTACACAAAACACACACGTACACAGAAACACAGATACACACAAACAACTTACACACACAACACACATGTATTCAAAAATGCACACACGTAATATACACACATATACAGAAACACACATACACACAATATACACACATATGCCGGAACACACATACAGACACGTTATAAATAGATGCGTGCTTTTAAACATAAATATGACTGCAAGAGGTATCATTTAACCTGCTGTGCAACCAGTACACCACCTGTGACAATTAACAAGAACACACACACACACACACGTGCGTCCTTAGGTAAGGGGCTGACCGATAAACACGTGGCTCTTAAGGACTTCACACTGCTGTGTGTGTAGAAGAGCTGTGTTAATCCATTTAACCATCTCCAGCTGAGCTCAAGTCCATAGTGGCTCCTCCATCCTGCATCCACTAGTTGTTCATTTATGCCACAGAACAGTTCTTCACGGCGTCTAGAAGTCCAGGAACTACAAATCATCTGTCTTCCCTGTGCCTTGTAATCAGCAAATGCCATGACATTATATACCGATAATCAGTTAACTGTCCAGCTACCAGGGCTCACAAGGTCCAGCCTAACAGGTGACAGAGTCGAAGACTCTATCAGCTCTCAACGCAGCCGTCTCTGATCCAACGTTGTGATCTTCTACCCCCCCCCCCCCCCCCCCCCAACACAGTAGCTCCCCACACAGAGCCGAGCAGAACCCGGGTTTACAGCTTCTTCTGAGCACATGATGATCATGTTCACAGTGGCAGTGTTACTGCAGCCAGGCACAGAAAGTCTCAGCTTCCTTACTGCGCATCTCCTGCATCATACTGTAGTTCAGATCCTTTACTCCGCAGGCAAACAGCTCACTCTTATTGTACTCACTCTTATTGTACTCTAGTGGCAAAACCTATTTCAGTCACTTAGTCTAAGTGCTAAGCAAACCACATTTTGTAAAAACTGATATCACAAATGTTGCCAAACAGCAGCTAAACCTCACAAATGTACAAATGTGTCAGTAAATGTGTCTGTATCCCAGGACCTTAGTGAACGGTGGTAAAAATAAGCATTAATATAATATATACAAGAAATATATACATCTATAACAATGAGGCAGCATGTAACTGATTTTAAAAGGTTGTCCTCATTTACACACTATGTCTCCTGTAGTCACGAATGACTAAGAACTTTACGTGCAGGGTCAAGAACTGCACGTGAAGTTCAGGGTCGCATCACGGATTTCACACAGAAACATTGACGGTAACAGCTACCAGTCCGGCGCTCCTTCCTGCCTCCCGTGGTTCAGTGATCCAGTTCAGTCCTTTACCTTTGGCTCTAGGGAGCCCTGCTGCCGTCTGCCCATCCAAACCACAAGTCTTCCGCTCAGTCTCTGCCTCCTTCTGTCTGTCTGCTGCTCCCTCCCTGCCTCCGTCTCACCTCTCCTCCTCCCTCTCTATCCCTCCCCCTCCTCTCCTCTAGTGCTTGACTCTTTTCTTCTTCGTCCCCCCCCCTCTCTCTCTCTCTACTGGAAGGCAAGCAGAAAGATGAGCACCACGTTGACAATGATGAGGAACATCAGGATGAGGAAGACGACCATGCGCTGGGTCTCGGGGTCCATGTTGCAGCGTAGCAGCATGTCGAACAGGCCCAGGCGCTGCCTGCTACCCCTCACAGAGCTGCGAGCCATGCGGCCCCCAGCTGCCCCTCCACCTGGGCTCCCCAGAACCCCTCACACCTCCCCGCCGCTAGATGTCTCCTTCCTGCCTCTGCCCTCCAGCTGAGACGTCACACGGACAACAACTCACTCATTCTACCTTTCATTCTCTTCTCTTGTTTTGTAACAATACTATGTTCCTCGTCCTCCTGCTCTCTCTCTCTCTCTCTCCGTTCGTTCTCTCCCTCGGTAAGACACACATGTGCAGGATGCTCCTAGGGCAGCTGGATGGGTGGAACCTCCATGTCTGCGCTGTTTCCAGTTGTTCCTGAATGTAAACACGAAGGCTGGATGTGCTGCTGGTCTCTGCCTGCAGCTACGCTGGCACACTCATCCATCTCACTCCCAGCAGTACACTCACACTCCGCCTTCACTCCCCGCCCCTTACTGCCACTAGCAACCAATCCGCTAGCTCTTTTCGGAACGTATCCTGGAAACCAAAATGGTTGAGGCAGGCCTTAGCAACCATGGAGAGGGGCGGGGGAGGGGGCTGGTGGAGCAGGGCAATGGGGGGAGAAACAGAGATGAGATGTGTCTGAGCAAGAAAGAGGGAGATAGAAACAGAGATTTCAACCTGGCTTGATTCTTTATTAGCCATAACTGATAACACTTACTGTACTCAATACACTCTCTCTCTCTCTCTCTCTCTCTCTCTCTCTCTCTCTCGTTCCTCAGCACTCCATAATATCAAACACTGTATCTCTGTGGGGGTTCAGTGAAGACGTAAATATATAAATACTTTAACAACCATGATGTTAACGCGTGCATTCGCACACACCCACACATGCACGCACGCACACACACACATACACACACATACACACGCACACACACACACAATCTCTGATCTTCTACATTAGCAGGCACTCTGATAGGACATCAGATTAAAGGTAACATTTTCCTCCCATCGTCTCATTTAAGGCCCAGATCAAACCCCACACGATCTACTTGTTGTCTGGAGGAGGAGGTATTTTTGAGCTTGGCTTCTTTAAAAAACTTCCTTTCTCATGCCATCTATGGGGGATTTCTCATTCTGTCACCACCAGCTCTCTCCTGAGGTGTCTACTTCTGACTCAGACTTCTATAAAGCTGCTTTGTGACAGTATCTGTTGTAAAAAGTGCTATAAATAAAACTGAACTGAAAAATGAAAACAGAAAAAGAAATTCATATAAGGCTCCAGATTAGACCCAATATAATACTATGATATAATATAATACTATAATATAATACTATGATATAATATAATACTATACTATAATATAATACTATGATATAACATAATACTATGCTATAAACTGCATCCTTTTCAGCCATTCCATTTTACCCACTGGCATTAACTTTTAAACCTTAGACACTCTGAAACAGTCACAGTTCTTCACACCCCATAATACTAAACAACGGTCTCTTAGGAACGCTTCGTTTCTATTTTTCATTACAAACTAAAACACAGAGCGGTTGTAGCCAACACACTACACCTACAGCTCCTTTCTCAGACCCTAGCAAATAAAGCAAAGCTCCCTGTCAGCCCTCCACCCTGCTGAGCGGAGAAGTGTATTCAAAGATCGCTTCATTATTTCACCCTACGGGTGGTCTCCTAAACCGCCGCACATCACACGGAAAGGCGCGAGGTGAGGCAAGCTAAGGGCAGCCTGCCATTCGACATCACTGGGACACACACAGATTTCCCAGCAGGCCTTGGGAGATTGTATTTAGCTTACTGACAGAGTTACTCAGTCTATTCTAGAAAGTACACAATACACAATAACACAGGATTAGAGGAAGAGACCAGAGGAGGCGGAGTAAGTTGATCCTAACTAACTAACTCCTGCTGGAGAAGAGATTGTTTGCTCATACTGCAGTCTGTCATGGAGGACTATTTGTTTGGTATTTATTGTTGTAATGCTTTGGCAATATTGTAGCAAAATACTGTACATGCCAATAAAGCTACTTGAATCTGAATCTGACATGTTAAGGCCTTGCTAATGGTGATATTAGCCTTCACTATATTAATAATGAAGAAGACATTAATATTTTTAAAGGTGTATTATATAAAATGTGTAATTTATTAGAAGCCAGTTTGTGGCATTGTTTGTCAGTATCATGAAGCCCTTCCACCATGGAAGGAGAAATGTTCTTGAAGGACATGATCTAAGAACTTGTGAACCAAATTTTTCACTTGTATTTTTGATGTGTGAGCTTGTAGAATAAAATTTGCACTTGTATATTTGCAAAAAAAAACACCCCAGTATGCATTAAATACATGTACCTTCTACTGGTGTGCCATCATTGACGGAGATTGGTTTTTTTAAGCGCTTTGGTGAGTCACGATTTATGGCCCACCCCCCACTGCCCCGCCCACTTCTGATGCCTACAAGCGCACCAATCACTGAGATAGACGTGTGTAAAACACTCTCACCTCGTTTATGGCCAGCTGCTCTCCTGCTCCTCCAGGATGTCCGTAGCGATGGCCAGTGGAGCGCAGCTCCTCGTAGAGATCCTCCTGACTGCCCTCCTCACCCAGCTTCTCTGGAGCTCCATCAGGAAGGATCACGGCTGCGAGAGACACGGCCACGCACACAGAGTTAACGGATTCAGATTCAGAAAACTTTATTCATCCCCGAGAGGCAATTGAGGGAGGGAGGATGGAGTTGCAAGTAATCACAGTTCAAACAAACTGAGAACACATAGAGAAACCGACACAGAGAGAGAGTGAGAGACAGACAGACAGGAAGGACAAGTGATTTGACAGCAATTGAAGCCTAAGGCTTTGTTCTCCACTTCTCATTGTCTCCTGCTGTAGTTTCAGGAACAGTTCTCACATCTTACAGCTGAGCCAGTTTGTGCAGACGAGTACAATCACCTGATTCAGCTTCAGATGTTTGTTCTGACCGACACCACTGAAAATTAGATTTGACAACAATGAACCTAAGAACCTTGTGCAGATGTGGATAAGACCCAAAATAGAACACAGAAGAGCTACACCATGATTTTGTAGAGACATCAGGTAAAACAACACAACAACCAAGGAACCAAGCACCTCCCCAGTGAGACGAAACCAGTCCCAGGTGAACATGTCACACTGGGATGTCATTATTAAGAACACTATACCATCAGGGTCCATGGACAAAAATCATGGGGACTGAAAACTTCACCTCCAGGAACCAGACTGGACCAGCACTCATGAGCAACAACAGGATTACAGGAAAATATGTAATTTGTCTATAGAGCAGCATGAGTAATCTTTGGTGTAATTCATCACCAAGGCCATAATGGGGCTATGTAGTCTGTACAGGCCACTAAACACTGTTAGCTTGAGACGTCCAAACATGTTCATGTTTCATAAGGCCTATAACATATGCACACATATGCACACACACCACCTTTGCCCTTCCAGGGCATATCAGAGCCTGCATGGTGTGTCAACGATCCACACACACCTGCAATTCAGTTTTAGAATAGAATAGTTTCCATGTCACAACCAATTGTAGTCTGTAATTCTGGTCTTGGGTGGTGTATCCACAGCAACACCGCACCATAGAGACAGACAGCATGAATGTTCAGCTGATAAGTCCCCAGGCAGTAAAGGGAAATTGATTTACTGAGTACCTTAACAGTTAAAATTGTTTCTTTTACACAAACACCATAATTCCCAGGTGTAATTTGTGCTCGCCTTATTCTAGCGCTAAGCCAGTTTCTGAGAACACGACCATACAATGTATGTATTTATTTATGTATCATGTATATACTGTATGTATCATGTATGTATATCCTCCATCTATATAATGACGTTTGGATCCAATTCCCTGAAGAATTTCACAACTACACAAATGCTCCATTTTATTATCTACAGATAGATTAGGAAAAGAGTCATTATCTCACTCATCTCATTATCCATGCATTCATTTTACAAACGTCAAATCAAGCTAAACCAAGAGTGATAGATATGTATTGGACAGCAGAGAGAGCTATTGTGATCACTGCACAGTAATAAGCAGCATAAAGGCTAATCAAACAATTACTTATTCTCAGATTTTCAATTATAATGGTACAATTTGGTGTAAGGCTGATATCATCAGTGTCAGATAATGACGACGGCATGCCAATGACAGATGATTACAGTGTGATTACAAACTGTGTCCACTAGGAGGTGCTGAATAGCACAATGTTGGGAATGTACTGGACAGGATGCAGGTATCGAGTAGGCTTTTATTTATTAGGGCCTGTGTACATCAGGGCTCTTGAGACTAATCTCAGGAGCACAGGGAGAACAGGTATATAACCACACAAGCATAAGTCCATTACACAGCATTACAGACTACCACCTAAAGCAATCTGTCCATTAAATCACTCTGCTAGAAGGATTTCCAAGTCTTCATTCTCTCTCTCTCTCTCTCTCTCTCTCTCTCTCTCTCTCTCTCCCTCCCCTGTACATTGACCTCAGCAAGCTTGGTGTTTGCACTTACCAATAACAGACTGCTTTAACATGAGTGTCTATATAAATGTCCTTAAAAATAATACTCCTTTGATGAGATGAAACTTTCTGATTATGGATATGCAAATAAGGACAGGGATCTCCCAGCCCCTGTGGTTATGTGTTTACGTCTGTGTGTTTTTGTTCATGCCTTCATGCATGGAATTAGTGTTATGTGGACTTAAAATGTGTGTGTGTGTGTGTGTGTGTGTATGTGTTATGACAGCCCATCATCAAGCACAGCGCTTTTGCTCTCTCGAGGCTGCTGTTTTTGCAGATATTTGTGCTTGTGGGTGTGTGTTTGGTAGCATTCTTCTATCAGGCTATGTGTAGTGCAGCTGTTGTGGTGTGTGTGTATGTGTGTGTGTGTGTGTGTACGTGGGGGGGGGGGGGGTCTGTTTTTATCACTGCAGCAATCTGTGGTACCACTTGCAGCACAGTTGTGAGAGGCCACGTGAGCCCCCCACATGTTCCTGCAGTCTCACACACACACACACACAATCATGTAGAGCGTAGGAGCACACAAGCCAGCCTTCTCCAACATGATCAACATAGAGCCTGTCTATTGCAGAACTGTACATCATATACAGTATGCATCATACATGAGCTTACCACCTAACAGAGAGAGAGGATGGTAAATATAGAACAGTAATCCCCATGTATCTAATACACACCGTCTTGTTTCTTTAGTTCCTCTTCTCTAAGCTTGTTCCTCCATACATGCTTCTTTCTCATCATCCCTCTCTCCATTCCTCTCTCCCCATCTCTTCACTCTCCTACCCCCATCCCTCTTTCAGGGTGCCTCCCTGGACTCTCTGTCTCATTCCTGTAACCTCATCCCTCTCTCTATCTCTCCCCTACTCATCCCTCTCTCTATCTCTCCCCTACTCATTACTCATCCCTCTCTATCTCTCTCTTACTCATTCCTCTCTCTATTTTTCTCTTCCTCATCACTCTCTCTGGCTCTAGTGCTCTCTCTCACGCTCCCTCCATCCACACACTCAGTGAGTGGGTAGCCCCTCAGGGTCAAGAGCTCTGAGCGCGCGCACACACAGAATAATTCACAAGGAAAATTGATAATAATCATCTTTTGTACTTTTGTGAAATATCTAATATCTGTTGCCATGTTATATCATATCCCTACCTCATAATAGAGCAACAGATTACTCATGGAGTTCATTAGCTTCCTTGGCTAATACATTTAGAAAAAAAGATTCCACTTCAAAACCCTTAATATAGTTTAATGTCCACACTGCAGTCCAGAATACTGTACAATTACAGAATTTATGTTGTAATTTTGTCATTTTAATATTTATTACTTTTTGACCAAGTCACAGACCGGAGGGTCGTGGGTTCGATTCCCAGACCTGAGGCCATGACTGAGGTGCCCTTGAGCAAGGCACCTAACCCCAACTGCTCCCCGGGTGCTGGGCTAGGGCTGCCCACCACTCTGGGCACGTGTGATCCACAGCCCCTTAGTAATCACTAGTATGTGTGTGTGTGTTCTAACTGCACAGATGGGTTAAAAGCGGAGGACAAATTTCGATTGCGGTGTAAAAATCACAATTGACAAAATACGGCACATTTAAATTTTTTTTACATTTACACATGAGACTTTCTTCAACCAATCAGTTTTTACATGAATACTGAGTCATAAAAGTCATTTTTTAAAGTGTTTGCATTTCTTCTTCTTCTCTTTCCTTATTTGCATTCACTTTTACTACTTTTATGCTTCCTTTCTATGTTTATTGTGATGTCAGCAACCCAATCAGGTGCAAAACACACCATCTTCACACACTTCACACACTTCACACACTCTTCACAGACACTCATTTGGATGACCACACAGGCATATTTGAGGGCAGAGGAGCATGTTGGCATTTCCAAGATGAATGGCTTCAATGAAGTTAAACATCCACTGAAAATACAGGTGTCTTTCGATGCACTAACACATTCCCACCGATCACATCAACCCCCCCCCCCACTCTGTGTGTCAAGGTGCTGCCCCACTAAAGGCAGGGCATGTTCACCCCCTGCAGTTCAAACCCCAGCTCCAGAGGACCCAGGCTGATCTGTCTAAATGATTCTGCATGTAATGTTTAGAGCTTTTTCATTTCATTTAGTTTTACTTTAATGTGCTGTGTAAGTGTGTGTGTGTGTGAGAGAGAGAGAGGGGGGGAGAGAGAGAATGTTTATGTCTAACCTTTGAGCTCGCTGGAACTTTTAAAACACTGACCAGGACAGAGGGACAGAGAAGACAGAGGACAGAGAAATTAAGGACGTGAAAAGGTGACTTAGAGATACCAGTCAGTCAGTGGAAGCCATTTCTCACTCTAGCATCATGTTTTTTCTCGTTGTGCATTCCTCACACGTCCTCAAGAACGCAGGACAGACAAATTTAGCCCCTTTCATCAGGAGACCTTTCACCACCTACATCCTGGTGACATTCTGTTCTGGTGACACCACTACAAAGGACCTCGGCCCCCCAGACCCTCTCCGGGGCTTCTGGAGAAGAGAGGTGCATACATGCGTGTGATATACAGTTAAGTATTATTGTTGAGTCTTACAGTGTTTGTTTGAACAAAGTTTAGCAGTGCATGGTGGGAATTGGGCGTGGTAGGAGTTGAAGCAGCACGCATGAGTTTACTGTGTGTGTCTCATGTCTCCCATCATCTTCTGTTTGGCTTGGCATAGCTGGCCACAGTGAGGCAATAGAGAACTAGCCAGCCCCCAGATGCTAGATGTGCGTGTGTGTGTCCTTAAGTCTTCCGGGCACAATGTCTTTATCTGGCTGGCCAGCTAACACAGACCCAGGGGCTGAGTGCTGTGGGGAAGTGTGTGTGGTCAGAAAGTCCTCCGCGTGCAGCCCTACAGTCCTGCATTCACTCATCAGATCTGGCAGAGCATGCAGTCACCGTAAACCCGAGCCAACCTGAAACCCCATCCTGATGTTCTGACGTAAAGAGTCTGTCTGAAAGGTGAGGCACATGCATATGTGTTTTCTATAACAGGAAGCTCCTGCATTCCAAACGGTGGAGTTCATCTGTACATTTTCCCCATTGCCACAGTAAACAGGTGTGCATAGCACAGCGCGTAGGTGGCAATTACAAAATGGTCAAGTATGTAACCATAGTGATAAGAACTTATTATAAACCAGTCTAACCAACATGAAGGACGTTCCAGAGGTGTGGTGATAGAATGAATGTGTGTGTTTGTGTGAGAGAGGGGGAAAGAGAGAATGGCAGGAGAAAGAAAAGAGAGGAAATCAGGAAGATATAAGGGAGTTATAAGGGGAAGAGAGACAGACAGCTATTTAGAAAGAGAGTAGTACAGAGGGTGAGACTATGTGCAGTGTCAGTTGAGCAGGAACTAGGAATCTAGCTCTGGCACCTGTCTCACCCCTCTGGCCCCTCTCCCCCTGTCTCACCCCTCTGGCCCCTCTCCCCCTGTCTCACCCCTCTGGCCCCTCTCCCCCTGTCTCACCCCTCTGGCCCCTCTCCACCTGTCTCACCCCTCCGACCCCTCTCCACCTGTCTCACCCCTCCGGCCCCTCTCCCCCTGTCTCACCCCTCCGGCCCCTCTCCCCCTGTCTCACCCCTCTGGCCCCTCTCCCCCTGTCTCACCCCTCTGGCCCCTCTCCACCTGTCTCACCCCTCCGGCCCCTCTCCCCCTGTCTCACCCCTCCGGCCCCTCTCCACCTGTCTCACCCCTCTGGCCCCTCTCCCCCTGTCTCACCCCTCTGGCCCCTCTCCACCTGTCTCACCCCTCCGGCCCCTCTCCCCCTGTCTCACCCCTCTGGCCCCTCTCCCCCTGTCTCACCCCTCCGGCCCCTCTCCACCTGTCTCACCCCTCCGGCCCCTCTCCCCCTGTCTCACCCCTCCGGCCCCTCTCCACCTGTCTCACCCCTCTGGCCCCTCTCCCCCTGTCTCACCCCTCTGGCCCCTCTCCACCTGTCTCACCCCTCCGGCCCCTCTCCCCCTGTCTCACCCCTCCGGCCCCTCTCCCCCTGTCTCACCCCTCTGGCCCCTCTCCCCCTGTCTCACCCCTCCGGCCCCTCTCCCCCTGTCTCACCCCTCTGGCCCCTCTCCCCCTGTCTCACCCCTCTGGCCCCTCTCCACCTGTCTCACCCCTCCGGCCCCTCTCCCCCTGTCTCTCCCTGTCTCACCCCTCCTGCCCATTTCTCCCTGTTTCCCCACTCTGGCCCCTCTCCACCTGTCTCACCCCTCTGGTGTATGCTGGTACAGTAACCTCCTCTACCACCCCTCCCCCTCCACCCCACTCTCCAAAATGTCACTTTCACCAAGTGCGCATTGTTCTCATTACATAAATCAACTATTATTTAAACACAATCTATCAAGTGTTAGGGATTGGGGGATCAGGATTATCAGGAGGGAAGGGGCTCTGACTGAGCATACAGCGATACTGAGGCGACACAATGCATCATGTACCGAACTCCAAAAACAGCACAGCCAACACCTACAAACCACCCGCATGTAACAGCCAATACTGGACACCACAGAGCAGAGAATTCCATCAGAATTTAAGGCTGGTTACACTGCTGTGTGACTGATGAGTGAATGTCATGGTATTCTGTAATGACCATGTGAGTGGGTCTCTTGGAAATGTAGGTTCAACCTTACCACACGTTACTCACACACACATACACACACATGCATTCACACTCCCCCAGGGGATGAGAGCAGAGAAAAATGCCGTTTGTCTGGAGGTAATTGCTGCTGGTGTGCACTGGGGGAGAGATTAAAACCCCTCAACCCCCCCATCGCCGAGCTCCAAGCTGCTGTAGACACATACACACATCCACACACACACACCCACACACAGCGCTGCGCAGTAATTTGTCAAAGCCACAGCTAGAACTGCACTGTGACAGCTGCATCCACAGGGGCGGGGCCAGGTCTGGGGCCTGGGCGGGGCCTGAGCCGATTACTTCTGTAGGATGTGAGGAGAGCGCTGTGTGAGAGGCCATGTCAGCAACAGAGTGACATGCAGTGGGCGGGGCGTAATGCCATTTCAGCTAGGTGTGGGTGGCTGGGGCGGTTCCAGAACAACAGTAGAGGGCAAATCAATGGTGACTAGTACAGGCTGCAGTTACTCATCAACCACTGACTTTCACCAGTATGTTATTTGTGGCTTCTCTAAACTGTATTACCTCAAACATGCACAAAGGTCTGTACACAAACACAGAGGGACTGCCTTTTGTCAAACACACACACACACACACACATACACACTCTATGCTTTTGGACATGAAGACCACTTTGTTTGACAGCGTGGCTACGTTACCTGATATAAGGATCCCCCAGGTAACGTGCACTTCTCTGAGTGCTAAGAGGATATGTGGATGCAGTGATGTGGTTCTGTAAACACATGGTACATTTTAAAGAATGAGCTCCCTATACGGTAAACACAATTGAAATTCCACTCAGCATTTGAACAAGTGGCTCTCCAAAATTCTCAACAGTCTGGCAAAGTCACAGAGAGATACAGGGCAGGGAGATGGAGGGCAGAGAGGTGACTAAGCACCTGATAATGCAAAAAAAACCTGTGTGTGTGTGTGTGTGAGAGAGAGAGAGAGAGAGAGAGAGAGAGAGAGATGGTGAGAAAATATGCATTAACCCCCATCATGGAGAACAGAATGCACACACAGTCAAGAACGCTCATTCGCATATTTAATAGGAAGCCACACGTCTGTATCCAGCGTTCTAAACAGCCCACATCCCAGCGCAGGACAGGGAGGGTGTGTGGGGACAGGGAGGGTGTGTGGGGACAGCGAGGGTGTGTGGGGACAGGGAGGGTGTGTGGGGACAGGGAGGGTGTGTGGGGACAGCGAGGGTGTGTGGGAACAGGGAGGGTGTGTGGGGACAGCGAGGGTGTGTGGGGACAGGGAGGGTGTGTGGGGACAGCGAGGGTGTGTGGGGACAGCGAGGGTGTGTGGGGACAGGGTGTGTGGGGACAGGGAGGGTGTGTGGGGACAGGGAGGGTGTGTGGGGACAGGGAGGGTGTGTGGGGACAGCGAGGGTGTGTGGGGACAGGGAGGGTGTGTGGGGACAGCGAGGGTGTGTGGGGACAGGGAGGGTGTGTGGGGACAGGGTGTGTGGGGACAGGGAGGGTGTGTGGGGACAGGGAGGGTGTGTGGGGACAGCAGTACTGTAGAGCTCCTTCAGCTCCTTCAACAGAAAGCAGGTCAGTCACAGGACTGAGACTATGTGTGTTTAATTACAGGTTGATCAGAAGATGGGGTCTGTGTTTAGCTACTAACTCAGTTGAGACATTAAAACTGTACTTTTAAATGATTTGACAATGTTCTGAGTTTAACTGAACATAAACAGAGAGAGATAGAGATGGAGAGAAAGAGAGAGGAAGATAAAGAGAAAGTGGGAGAGTGAGAGAGAGAGAGAGAGAGAGAGAGAGAGAGAGAGAGAGAGCATACTGGGCTTGTAAATGGGGGTTGCCTGGTTCCTGGTCTGGTTTCTGTCAGTGTCTCCAGTCTCCTGCAGATACTGGGTAAACTCGGCCATTACAGGAGCGGCTTCAGCAGGACACCGCATCTCCTCCCAGTCTCTTGGGTATTGTCCATTGTAACAGAGAACAAAGCTTTCAGCATTTAATACAGACTCCTCTCCAGACACACAACACACACCCTACACTCACCCAAAACAGTAGCCACTCTAACACAGAGCATCTTTTCCCCAGTGCTATCGAACCAGTTAACAAACACACTTAAATGTGTGTATTCATACAGTATATGAAAACTGTGTAGAAAGACACACACACACACACACACACACACACACACACACACACACACACACACACACACACACACACACAGAAGCACTTTAAAGGCATGCACGGGTACCATCGGGCAAAAAGAGCATTAACCTTTTGACCCCAGATACCAAAGGTCCACATACAGTCCAATAAGTGCACATCTTACCTATGACTCATACAATATAACTACTGAGTGTCATAATGATACCCAGGAGATTACTGTACTAACATACCTCTAACACTACTGTACTGTATCTCACACAATCACTGTCTTTCTCTCTCTGTCAGTCACACACACACACACACACACACACACACACACACACACGCTCCTCAAGAAAGTTCGCCCACATTAAGAATGTGTTCCCTCCTGGTGACCTTTTGATCACAGTGCTCTAGAGTGACAAGCCTGTGGCTTTGTGCCCAATTACAGCCAGAACTGGAGTGTGATTATTACTAAAGTGTGCGTCTGTATGTAACCCAGACCACACTGTTCCCACGAACCTGCAGATCCCAGGACCTGATCATACTGCTCCCATGACATGCAGAATCCCAGAGGAAACACCCCATCTGACTTCTCCCCCAGCCCTAACAAAAATGTCCACTGCACACTGGTCTGGGGTCAGCCAACAGCTCAGCCACTGACACATCCTACTGGAACATTCCAGAGTCCAAGCCGATTTGGTTCAGGTCAGTTCTACTGCCATTACATATGAATGCAAGCGTGAGGTGTAATGAGAACTTGTCTCTAAGGTGCAATGAACGATCGAGATGAGCTGCAGTTCAAAGGTCGTTAGTCGAGAGCACACACACACCGAGCAGAACAGTGCGGTCCAGCTTTTGGACCACAGAGGGCTGGATGATGGCATCAGAGAGAGAGAGGCAGGAACAGACTCTGATGCTTTGGGGCAAAAGAATCAGATAACACTTAAAAGCAGCCAGCAGCACAGTAGCACAGTTCAGAATCAGAATCAGAATCAGAAAAAGTTTTATTGCCATTGTCAATGAACAGGGTTCGCAGACTAGGAATTTGTTTAGGCATTAAGGTGCAACAAAAAACAAGTAATGATAAGGGAATATAAATAGAATGAATAAAGTGAATAAAAGATTAATAAAAATACAGAGGGCATAAAAATACAGGGGCAGAATGTGCAACAACAGTTGCAGAAAGTGAGAGAGAGTTAGAGCAGACGTTCACACTCACGTCTGCTCTAACTCGGAGGTGTGTGGCTCCAGCACCATTCAGCAGTGAGATTCCTCTGCTCTACACCTTTGAACCCAGCTACTTCACTGATGAGTTGAGCTAGGTGTGTGTGAGCAGGTAAACCCTGCCTCTTGTGCTGGACTGCTGTCTCCTGGACTGAGCCTGCTCTGGGCTGTCCAGAATGTAACACTTGTCAAATCTGCTGAGTCTGAAGAGATTTCAGAATGGCTGCTAGTAATCTAGAAATGGACATCAACAAGATTACTCTGCTTTACTGACGTCTGTGAAATGAACAGTGACCGGGACAATAACAGCGAAGTGCGTTGAGACCGCCTGCAATCTGATTTAGCGTTTGGTCTCCTGGGATCCGTTCATAAAGGGTATTACAGGCAGCAGGGTCAAGAGGAACTTCAGTTTCCCAGTGGCTCTTGCTGAACACCAGAGCAGAGCATGGAGATCAGCACAGCTGGTGTGCCAAAGGTTAAACCATGACAGAGAGGGGGAAATAATTTCATACCTCCTGAGAGAGGGTGTGTGTGTGTGTGTGTGTGTGTGTGTGTGTGTGTGTGTGGTGGGGGGGGGGGGGGGGGGGGACTCAGAAAGAGAGATCATACAAAGACTGGAAGATTAAAGTGGACAGGGCATATGTGCACATGATCTTTCTCTCTCTCTCTCTCTCTCTCTCTCTCTCTCTCTTTCTCTCTCTCTCTATCTCTCTCTCACACACACACACACTTTCACCTGTCATGTCTGATAAAAATTACTTTTTTATTTTAACATTTAGCTTTAACTTTACAAATCTGTCAGACAGTTTTTCTATCACTGGGTCTGAGGAAGCCCCTGCTGTGTAGGTCAAAAAACCCCATTACACTGCACAAAATCCCAGCCAAATGACAGATTCCTAGTCACCATAATTCTCTCATTTCTGCTCCTGTTCAAATGAAACACCATTCTCCTTCTTTCTGCCTCAATCTCCCTTGCTCACTCTCTCATCATCGTCTTCTATTGAGCTGGTTTGCTGGATGTTTTGACTGGGAGTGAGGATGACTGTGAATGTCTGTACAAGGTCTAAGCGAGTTGTAAGAAAGTGACTGATAAAGTCTCCCACATCGCACCTGAAGATATTCCACATTAGTTCCATCACGCAATGTCCGCCAAAGCTCTTGTCTCACTTTTGGATCTTTTCCATCAATCTTGCCCTTGTCATCCTCTCATTTCTATCTATCTTCTTGTCTTATTCTCTTTCAGAAACTGTCTATTTCTCTCTAACTCATTCTATACTGCATTTCTTGGTGGAAGGAGACAGTTTAACCATCTCAATTCTACCCATTTTGAAGAAGCCTGACAGTTCTAAACAGGACATGCAAGACTGCCCGATCTGGTCATTATAATACATTAATGATTAACTTCAGGTAGAATTTCAATGTCTGTGCACATTTCTGTTGGATTAATTTTTTTAGATGCACTATGGTGTTTCTTTAGGAGTCTAAGGCAACATAACATTAAAGGCAAATTAAATATGAACAGAGGCACAAAATATAATCTCCTAGTTTTTTAATAATACAATTATATATGACTGAGTTCATGCTTATGATGCTAGCACACCAATCAACAAACTGATTCCAAAGCCTTCGTTCAGATGCTCACTATGCTCACCACAGCAGTACACTGGTGTTAGCTGCTGACTCTCCTTCAGACTCCAGCTACAGATCAGCACCTGAAACATGTTATATCAGATCTTCCTGTAGAACCACCATCCATCCAGAAAGGACCAATCTTAACCAAATCTCTGGAGGCATCGGTCTCCAGGGTTTGGTATCTCAGTCTATGATTGGCTGCAGTTGGACAGCTGCTAATCGGTACAGGGCAGAGCTTCAGAAGCCCCGCCTCCCCTGATATCCTGATCACCCAGCTGTTTTTGATATGCGTAACAATTTGTACATGTGTGTACATCTGTACTGCTGTCATCTCTTTGACACACATGCTCTGAGTCAGGGTTCTCTTCTAATTCTAGTTGAGTGTGAGACACTCCTCTCTCTGTCACCCTGAACAAACATGAAGAACCAGACGTGAGCTGAATCTCAGCCTTCCAGCCTCCAAACGGCTCCCCACACAGCTGTCTGCCCTCCCACGTGCTGCAGGGGATCAGAACCAATTTCCTTTAAGACTTTAGTCAGTCATACACGTTTATAATCACAGAGGAACATGCTGTTCCTTCTGGCCTGCTGACCTTCTGGGTATGTGACTGTGGGGTGGAGAGAAATACAAGTTCTCAGAGGGCTGGATTGCTCCCACACACACACACACACACACACACACACACACACACACACACACACACACACACACACACACACACACACACACACACACACACACACACACACACACACACACACTCTGCTTTTCTTGGGTACATCCATACCCAATAATAATAATACAGCATTAATAGGTCGCTACAGATTACATTTGGGTCAATTGTTTATTGTTTATTTTTGCATTGTTAGAATGAATCAATGGTTTGGTTGAATATTTATATGGTTTTATTTGGTTAGACATAATGCGGTTCTCATATTTCAGCTGTTTACTATCTTATGCATTTTATGCATGTCACTTAGCCACCTCTGAAACTCAGGATCATAACAATAAACAAACAAATAAACAAGATTTAGTGTTGTTTATGCAAATGTCATCCCAACAAAGAGGAAGGCTCTCATGATCCCCTTGAATTCCACAGCCTCTGTTATATTGGAGTGCAGTGCTGTATCAGGAGTGTGTGCCAAAGACCTAATGAAGATTTAGTGGCCGTCTGAAGCTAACTGCTTTCACAGAGAGAGATTAAATGGCACTTGTTCTATAATCTTGAGCAGCCAAGTGAGGTAGTGAGGTGTAGATCTGGGATGTTCGACTGTCAGAGGGAACCCTGCCAGAACTTTCTATCTCTACAGCACACACAAACTTTTAGACATGGCTGCTCATACATACATTCCTTCATGCTCACTGAACTGCATGGCGCACGGCCGTGCGTACACACACACACAGACACAGACACAGACACAGACACACACACACACACACACACACACACACACACACACACACACACACACACACACACAAATGCACACATCCATGATCAGAGAGCGGTCAGGGCTGCTAATTGCTGCTATGGCTCTCTCTGATGTGCTCTGACCGGCGGTGCTGCTGCTCTGCACAGGCAGGACTGAACGTCCTAGTTACGGTGGGGTGCAGGCACCATCATCCCAGCTCAGCAGAGACTCCCTCATGGACCTCACGTGACCTCACGTGACCCTACACGCACTCACGGGAAGAGAAGGTGAAAAAAAGGAGCTGGAGATGCAGCGATTCATGCGCACATAAAAACTGCCATTAAGCATTATGACCAATTTCTTTCAGCTAAGTGTCAGGTCAGCCTAGTAAGCTGACATGCTTGAGGAAACCCCCTACACTCACTGCCCCATTTATTTAGTCAAAGAAAGTTTTACGGTTATAAATATATATAGAAAAGATAAAAATGTCAAACTTCAGAATACAAACTGTACTGCATGGCCTCTACCACTGTACTGCAGCGTCACTCATATATCTACACGTTCTTGGTCATTCCCCTCCAGAGGCGTCTGGTATTTTGTGGATATGAACATGTATATATATTCCCATTCTTTTCACCCGTCTTTATACTGTGCAGGGTTGCTTTGCAAGCGTCTTTTCTCCTCTTGTGTTCTGTGTTGTGTAGGTGACGGTAAAGTCTGCAACCTCCCCACACCCATGTAGCCCACATCTCTAAATGTCAGTCTCACTATGTCAACTTATCAGTCCCCTTTTCACTGATTATCCCCTGGCCTTGACAACACACACACTTACACACACAAACTCATGTACACAAAAACACGCCCACACACACACCCACACACACACACACACACATACGCACCTAACTAGGCACAGCTCATCTCACAAGTACACATATACAAAGATGACATGTTTCTCTCTCACTCCCTCTCTCTCTCTCTCTCTCTCTCTCTCTCTCTCTCTCTCTCTCACACACACACACACACACACACACACACACACACACACACACACACACACACCTACTCTGTGTGGCCCTTACAGCCCTGTGAGAAATGGTAGGGCTATCAAGAAATTAGAATTCCCCCTTATCTCTGGCACAGCCCAGGCAGGATGTTCAGGAGGTGGGGGGGGGGGGGGGCATTGAGGGCCAGCCCCACCCAGACATGGCAGAGTGCAACAGGCTGCACTGGCAACACTATATTAGAAGATCATAATGTTGGCATAGCATGTGAACGGAAGCTAACATAGACTCCATACTAAATCACATGCTTTAACACCATTACTGTGGGTGGGATAGAGATAATAATTCAAATAAGGGATGGGCATGGTGGTACAAAGGTGATATCATGGTGCCAAACCATGTTAATCCTAGTTAATAGGATAGTTAATCCTAACATCTTCACCATGAGGATGGTTAAACCTAACATCTGCACCACGAGGATAGTTATCCTAAAATCTCCACCATAAGGATAGTTAATCCTAACATTTGCACCATGAGGATAGTTAATCCTAACATCTCCACCATGAGGATAGTTAATCCTAACATCTCCACCATGAAGATAGTTAATTCTAAAATCTCCACCATGAGGATTGTTAATCCTAACATTTGCACCATGAGGATAGTTAATCCTAACATTTGCACCATGAGGATAATTAATCCTAACATCTCCACCATGAAGATAATTAATTCTAACATCTCCACCATGAGGATAGTTAATCCTAACATCTGCACAGAGGGGATATTTAATCCTAACATCTCCACCATGAGGATAAACGGGGTGTGATCAGCCAGCTGGTAAACAGGTGATCAGCCAGCTGGTAAATTGGGCGTCACCCAATAGTCACACACACTTCTATGTTTGCGTGGGCCTTGTTGGTGTGAGGAGCCTTTTCAGGGAAAGACTTAGTGGAGCTCCACACTGTGTTATAGCACTTACAGAACTCAGTGGAGCGCTTTTAAAATTCAGTAATGCACACAGTAGCCTTTCAAATGAAAATCTCCTGGCACAAACACACACAAACACACAGGCGCACACACATACACACAGGCGCGCACACACACACACACACACGCACACACACACACTGATGTTTTCTTCCACAACCTAAACTGGATCATGAAGACTTGAAATAATTGGGATGCTGTATGACATGCACAAACTGACTCACTATAACTCCGCACACAACAACCCCCCCCCCCACACACACACACATACACACACACACACACACATACACACATACACACACACACACATACACACACACAAACACATACACACACACACACACACACACAAACACACACACACACACACACATACTTTTATAATGTTTAACTAAAAACTAAATGCACACACACATATGTGCACACGCATATATACATACAAACAGAGCTGAACCACATGTTGGACAGGCGAGTAGTCAGCGATCACACAGAATGACACTTATCAGCACCTCTGGCCTCTGAGACACAAAACAGACTACATTACCACCTGTGTGCAAAGCCCAGGACTCTGATTGGACCTGAGCAGTGGGCCACTACCTCCATCACCCTATAGCACCATGCCAACAGGTATCACAAGCCAGAGAGTCAACGAAAGAGTCACAAAGCCCAGAACGTGATATCAGAGAATGACATGCATCTATCCTCATGAGGATTAAAGGCAACATCATTTCCTGTCTCAGGGCATTTTTAATGCGAGCTCTGTGTGATGAGAGAGTTGAGTCTTTTATAACTGGGATTATGTTTGGGGAACAGTTAGAGGAGAAAGGTCGCCCTCTTAACTCGGCCATTTCAAAGACATGACAGCTATGACTGATGCAACAAGGCACCAGGAAAGGAACGACGTGAACAAACAGCACACATCAAACACGCTGTGCCAGAGTGTCATCCGTTTGACCCGGTAAGCAGAACTCTGATTGGACAGCTTTAATTGGATCAGTCCAAATCGTGCTAAAGCCCTCAGCCCATTCATCCCTCAGCCTCCTCAATATGACATCATTTACAATGGCTTGAGAAACCAAAGACAAGTGAGCGTTAAATCTCTATTATGGGGTGTCGGGTGGCACCGCGGCTGGACCTAATCGAGTGCTTGGGGCCTATTACAAACCCATTAGCTGGGATTAGCTCCCCCACCCCCACCAATGACATCAGTCTCCATGTCTGTATACTGACTAAAAATCTAAAAATATTATTAACAAAATCTCTGTAAACTCTTGTACTGAGATTACTGACATTTCCATATCCAATGCAGAGTGCAGCAGGGTAGAAGATCTGAATAGTGACAGAAGCACATGGGATGTAGGACGTGGAATTTAAATTCTGTTACCATGAGGGTAAGAATGTTGGAATTCTTCCTGTTGGAATTTGAGCACCTTTACACTCAAACATATACACACATACATGCATCTATACAATAATACACATATACTTACATATATATGCATGCATACAAACATATGTACGGTACATACATATGAACATACAAGCATATATGTATATGCATAAACGTATGTGCACACACACCTTTATACATACACATACTGCATGCAGAGGTCAGGGCTGCTCATGAGAGCTGATCATGGGGTCTCCTGCTCATGAGAGATCTGCTTGTGTGGTCTCCTGGTCATGAGAGAGGTGGCAGAGAGTGTGTGTGTGTGTGTGGGGGGGGGGGGGGGGGGGGGTGGCGCTGACCTAATTTAGGTGCGTCTCTCTCACGCTGTCCCCAGTCCGCTTTCAGACACGACTGCCTTGTTTTGTAGATGCTCTCTGCTGGAAGGAGGCTGTTGTGCACATGTGTGTGTACATGTGTGTGTACAAATGTATGTCTGTACATGCATATGTGTGAGTGTGTGCATACTGTGTGTGTACATGCATGAGTGTGTGGAGACCCTGTTTGAATTACTTAGCCTCACCTTTACGATGAGATCAAGTGTAAAAGTTGCTCCGCACACAAGAGTAAAAAAGCAATTACCACACCAAGACCTCTGACCCTCTATGTTTTAGGAAAAGGAACATGTAGACAGTTTTACAGCATCCTGCAATTCTAAAGAGATTTACAAAGCAAACACGGTGGCGTACCAGAAAGCTCTGATCAGGTTTCTAAGAGACTTAGTTGCACAATCCATTGTCATTTTCGAATTAATTTCAGTGGCAGGAAACCTGCACGTCTGTGTTGTTCAACTCGAACGTTTCTACATTGAACTCCAGTCCCAGACGACGATAGTAAAAACCTCCACGCTCTCTGCTGATAAAGTAAAAGTCAAAGAATGAAACAAAGTGGGTCATAGAAACTCATGAATGCAAGAACTTTTACAATGGAGAGAGAACTCAGTGTAATTATCATTGGATCTGACGACCTCTCAGTCAGAAAGCCAGATGCCCCTGCGGGCGTCTGCAGGGTAGAAGGCTGCACTCTGACCCCACAGAGCAGTATGTGCAGTAAGACAGTGCGGTCAGCACCCCAACACCACAGCGTTCGTCTGCGAGTCACACCACCCAGTCACACCACACCACCCAGTCCTACTGCCTGCAAGGGGAAAGGCGAACAGGAGGTTAGTCTGTCTGAGGGGCTGTGAGCTTCGCTCCCTTAATGGGGGATAATCACAGGATCCTATGAGAGAGCAAACGATTCTCCAACCAAAACGCAGGAACGAGTTAAAGCTCAATAAACTTTTCTTCTTATTTACTGAGGTAACCAAGGGCTACGGTTAGATGCATAAATGGCATAACGCAGCTATAGTAAGAAACAGCTGAACGGAAATGAAATCTTGCAGATATTATTACAAGTGTGTGTGTGTGTGTGTGTGTGTATGTGTGTGTGTGTCTGCACTGCAGCATTGAGCTACAGTAATACACTGTCCAATGGACAGGAAAGCATGAAGGCAATATTAGAAGAGCGTACGCATACGAATATGACTGATGTCCAGATATGATGGCTGTACATTAGTGAGGGCTGCACATGGTGAACACTGTCTCTTTACTAACTCCCCACTAATCACATTAACCTTCCTATCCCTGACCCGGCCAACAGGGGTCAGTCATGCTGCAATACTGCTCGGTAAGGGAAAAACCTGACCACTATCAGCTCTTTCAGACCTCCAGTATCTCCCCTATTGAAATGCTGGTTTCCTGGCACAAGGCCCTGACTGTGACTCTGACCCTGCCACTAACCCCTTTCAAAAGGTCAAGTAGGCAAAGAGTAAAATCAATGCAGTTATGGATTTTATTAAGAGAATTACATTACCAAGAAGCATATGTCACGGCCGCTGGTGATGGTGGTGTTGGAGCAATCACATCAGGAAGCCATGACAGTGACTCATCGTTCACAAGGGCATAACCGTGGTGCATGATGGCCGAATTGTACTGTTACTGCACAATGTGTGTGTGAGTGAGACAGAGACAGGGTTAATGTGCATGTGTATAGGGGAGGGTTGCGTGAATGAAAGAGAGGGAACGAGTGGGTGAGAAAGAGTGACTGAGCAAAAAAAGTGTGAAATTATGACGCTTTCAGTCTCAGGGTAATGCTGAGAAAGAGGGAGAGAGTGAGGGAGAGAAGGAGAGATAGAAGATAAAGGGGGAGAGAGGGGAGAGAGTGAGGGAGAGAAGGAGAGATAGAAGATAAAGGGGGGAGAGAGAGGAGGATGGAGGGGGAGAGAGGGAGAAAGAGAGACAGAGAGACAGAGAGGGAGAGAGAGAGAGAGAGAGGGAGAGGGAGAGAGAGAGAGAGGAGAGAGAGAGAGAGAGAGAGAGAGAGAGAGAGAGAGAGAGAGAGAGAGAGAGAGAGAGAGAGAGAGAGAGAGAGAGAGCATACTGGGCTTGTAAATGGGGGCTGACTGGTTCCTGGTCTGGTTTCTGTCAGTGTCTCCAGCAGATCCTGGGAGAGTTCGGCCATTACAGGAGCGGCTTCAGTGTGTGGTGAGTGTCTGTGTTTTCTCCACCAACAGCAGACACACTATGTGTTTGTCTACATTTTAAGGACAAAAATATTCTAACTGTAAGAAAACTAGAGCATGGATGACCCCCATTGTCAGCATCAGACACTGCTTCTGACAAGGGAAAAGGCTTTTCACAAAAGCTTTATGCTGACTTAAAAACAGGATGGGCCATTTTTTCTGTTACAGAGGCAAATATTAGGCTCAGGATTAAGATTAGGCTCACATATAGGTTTAGGGTCAGGGTTAGGATTAGGCTCACATTTAGGGTTAGGGTCAGGGTTAGGATTAGGCTCACATATAGGGTTAGGCTCTTTTTTGAGGACACGATTGAGTTTTATTCTGTTGTGATGTGATACTAATTTTATTGACTGGGTCCATCAGCAAACCCCATAACTAAGAGACCACAGCAGAGATGCCCAACATTCTTCACTTTGTAATATTTATCTTCCTCTAATCTCCTAAAAAAAAAACCTCCCTTCCTTCACCATGACGACGGGGTGAACGAGCAAACGGAACGTAAGGAGAGTGAAGAGTGCTTGAACTCCAAGGAAACAGAGATAAATAGAGAGAGAGAGAAACAGAGCAAGATATATATATATATATATATATGTATATAGATAAATAGAGAGAGAGAGAGAGAGAGAGAGAGAGAGAGAGAGAGAGAGAATGAGTGCAGTCGTTCAGTTCTGCTTTATTTAATGGTGGTGGGGGTTGTTAGCACATATTCCACAGTGTCTGAGATGAACAGACATGTTTCTGAACATTCAGCCCACAGCAGACCAACCTCCTACAGCCAGTCCAGTCAACACAGAAAACACGGACTGCAGCAGCATAGGCACACGCACCACACACACACACACGCACAGGCATACAAACATATACACATGCACACAGATACATACACATGCGTGTGCACACATGCATGCACACAAACACATGCACACATACAAAACACACACACACACACACACACACACACACACACACACACACACACACACACACACACACACACACACACACACCACACACACACACACACGCATTCACACACATACATACATATTCATGTTCACACACTCACACAATCATCCGTCAGCCAACCATTCACAATTCATGGGTCTCATCAAGCCATGTTGCAAAAACTGCCAATAAACACACATGTTCTAATGATCAATGTGCCCAGTTTTGGCCATGGCAACAGAGGTGACAGGTGCTGCCTTCAGCATGAACACTCAGATGCAGCTCTGAATGGGGCAAGTGTGCTCTAATAAGTACAGTCTGTAGTTTATATTCCTCATAGTCTTCCAACAACACCTTCCCTGACATCTGCTGGGAATATCTGCACTCTTAATCCCTACAAATGCAGCAGTCCTCAAACTCTGCCACCACAGCCTCTCTGCTCATCGCATCTGTGGCGCGCTTGGAATGAACGAAACTGCATTTTGTCACAATTAAACAAGATACAATTTAACAAGATACAATTTTATTAACAAGATTCAAAACTATCAAAAACAATCCCAGCCTGCAACAACAGCAAGAAGCATCGAGATCACATGAAATGGCCAATGTCCACGCAGGTCCCCGCTAGCAGCCCCAGCTCTTGTGACCGCGTGTCTTACCCGTGGTGGAGTGCAGACTCTCCAGGCTCCAGTAGCGGGGCAGGAGCCCGCGGAGGGTTCCCCCGTGCCCGGGGGCAGGAGCCGGGACACAGGCTGCAGTCCGAGTCCGATCCGGGGGACAGGCCAGAGCTGCCACTGCTGCTGCCACAGCTGCCCCCGGGCAGGGGCACGGAGCTGTCGGCGCCGCCCTGCTGGGTGCGCATGAGACCGCACAAGCCACACGGGCAGCCGCTTGCGCGTGGACAGAGATGCAACACGAGCCGTGTGCGTGTGTGTGTGTGTGTGTGTGTGTGGTGTGTGAGTGTCCGGTACCTGACACAGCTGTACTGCCTTCTTACTCACAGCCTCTCTACTGCGCTGGCTGAGATGGCTCTGTGGCTCCTCCTCTCTCCACTTTCTCCCTCTCTCTCTCTTTCTCTCTCTCTCTCTCTCTCTATTTTCCTCTCTCTCCCCCGTCACTTTACCAGCACAGAACACAGCACCCAGCTCTCACATACTCATCAGTGGGGGTCCTCTAGGGGGGAACTCTGACAATGAAAAAGTGCTGCTTTCAACAAGAGGCTGGCACTGAAAACAACCTCGTTATCCTGCTTCCCTTCCCTAGCTTGTAACCTCTCTCACTTTTCTGTCTTTCTCTTGCTTTCTCTCTCTCTCTCTCTCTCTCTCTCTCTCTCATCTCTCTCTCTCTCTCTCTCTTTCTCTCTCTCTCCTCTGACAGGGAGCTAAAACCTGGCTGTCATGGATAAGGCCCTGATGTGTTTCATGTATTTCAGCATGTCACAGGGAAGGCAGTATGGTATATCTGGCCAGTTTGTCTATAGGGAATTGGCTTACTGCATCCACACTGCTGCTAGGAGACAGAGATGGACCACACACATGCCACTGGACACACACACTCTCACACAATGCCTCACACACATGCCACTGATGGACACACTCACACACAATGCCTCACACACATGCCACTGGGGACACACACAATGCCTCACACACATGCCACTGGACACACTTACACTCAATGTCTCACACAAACACACACAATATGCAGCAGCTAATGTAACCCAAATTAACCCTGATGCAAAGCTACATAAACATCCATAATCCATTTTGTTCTCATGATGGGTATTAATAACACTCACAAACTATACTCCCGTTAAAGGTATTAATAACAGTCATGAACTCTACTCCTGCTATGGTTATTATTAACACTCATAAACTATATTCCATCCATCCCTCCATTTTCATCTGCTTATTCGGGTCCTACACTTGAGACCCAGAGAGGGCACTCCACCCTTGTTCGACTGTGTACCATGGTCTCAGTTTTAGAGGTGCTGATTCTCATCCCGGCTGTCCTGCACTTGGCTGATCCACGCAGGTCTCGGCCAAATAATACCAACAGGACCACATCATCCACAAAAAGGAGACACATAATCCTGAGGCCACCAAACCGAACCACCCTCCACCATTTGGCTATGCTAAGAAATTCTGTCCATAAAAGTTATGAACAGAATCGGTGACAAAGGGCAGCCCTGGCGAAGTCCAACTCCCCAAAGCACTTGTGGACTGGTTGAGCAAACTCATATGCATCCTCTAGGACCCTCGGAAGGGTAAAAAGCTGGTCCAATGTTCCCTGACCAGGACGGAACACAGATTGTTCCTCTTGTAACTGAGACTCGACTATTGACCGGACTTTCTTCTCCAGAACCCTTGCATAGACCATACCAGGGAGATTGAGGAGTGTGATTCCCCGATAGCTAGAGCACACCCTTCGGTCCCCTTTCTTAAAAAGGGGAACCACCACCCCGTTTTGCCAGTCCAGAAGCACTGCCCCCGATGTACACGCGATGTTGCAAACACATGTCAGCCAGGACATCCAGAGCCTTAAGGAACTCAGAGCAGATCTCATCTACCTCTGGAGTCTTGCCACCAAGGAGTTTCACAACTACCCTGGTTACCTCAGCCCCAGTGATGGGCAAACCCCCGTCCAAGTCCTCCAGTTCTGCTTTCTCTCTGGAAGGCGTGATGGTGGTATCGAGAAGATTCTTGAAGTATTCCTTCCACCACCTAATGACATCCCCAGTCGAGGTCAGCAGATCCCCAGCCCCACTATATACAGAGTTGGTCGAGAACCGATTTCCCCTCCTGAATTGCCTGACAGTTTACCAGAATCTTCTCGGAGCCGATCGAAAGTCACTTTCCATGGTCTCACCAAACTCTTCCCACACCCGAGTTTTTGCCTCTGCGACAGCCAAAGCCCCTTGGCCGTCCTGTACACGTCTGCTGCCTCTGGAGTCCCACAAGCCAACCAGGCCTGATAGGAATCTTTCTTCATGACAGAAAGCATGACGGCCTCCCTCACTCAAGGTGTTCACCACCAGATTTGGGGATTGCTGCCACGACAGGCACAGACAACCTTGTGGCCACAGTTCTGGTCCGCCGCATTGACAATGGAGGAACGGAACAAAGCCCACTCGGACTCAATGTCACCAGGCTCCTCCGGGATGCGGTCAAAGCTCTGCCGGATGTGGGAGTTAAAGATCTTTCTGACAGGCTCCTCTGCCAGACGTTCCCAGTAAACCCTCACGATACGTTTGGGTCTGCCAGGTCTGTCTGGCGTCCTCAGCTGCCATCTGATCCAACTCACCACTAGGTGGTGATCGGTTGACAGCTCAGCTCCTCTCTTCACCCGAGTGTCCAAGACACACGGTCGCAAGTCCGACGACACGATCACAAAATCGATCATCGAACTGTGACCTAGGAGCCCGAAGGAATAGATAAACTATACTCCTGTTACGCTAGACATGGACATCGCTCAACTGTGCTGTAATGAAATCCATAAAATACAAGTTCACCTAAACTCCTACATTAGTCTTTCATTAATAAAACATCACAATACACAACACTCCTAGTGTACATAAACATACGAAACCAAACTTTTTTATTATTAAAAAAGATACCTATGATAAACTAGTCCAGAAATGGACATAAATGTTAGTCTTGTAGAAAGCTGTAAAGGCAAGTATGACCTCATCAGTAGACCCAATAGAGGACAAAACCACACACACACACACACACACACACACACACACACACACACACCACACACACACACACACACACACACACACACACAGTGTTAGCCTTTTAAAGTGCTTCAGGAATAAGAGATGAGTCAGCTGATAATGCTATCAAAGAAAGTTGTAAAATAAACAAGCAAAAATAAACAAATCTGTTACTTTCCGATTATCAGTGTTGGGTATCAGGTTACTTTTAAAAGGGATTTCACTAAAGCCTACAGAATACAGAATGCCTGCTGTTACAAAGCAATAATTGTGAATTAAAGGTAATCAATGTGAGTAACAGTACTCCAAAATAAACCATGGTTTGTAAAATATGTTATTCATGATTATATTACCAATTACTTTTAATGGCATGTACTCTGTACTCTGTATTGTATACATTTAAAAGAAATCATTTTCCAAACACTTCTGATTAAGAAAGAGAAAAGGGAAAACCAGAAGAAAAAGAACCAGTAAACAGAAGAAAGACGAACACAAACACTCAAACACAAACACTCGAAGACTCCAGTCTGTCTATGACCAACAGAACTGAACCTTTTCTACAGAGGCTTTTCTGAGGCTTATGATACGTGTGGGTTGAAATGGAAGATTTGCAATACACACACACACACACACACACACACACACACACACACACACTAAGGCAAGATGAACAAAAGCGAGACTTCTCATTACTGCAGCTCCTAATAACTAATTGCGTGACATTGACCACGCAGGGCAAGGTTATATGTAAATGAACCTGGAGCTGAAACGCCATGTGGCAGAAAGCAACCCGTAAGCACACATCAGGTTCAGCATCTTAACGGAGGTGAGAGAGAGGAAGATGGTCTACAACATGCCCCTCCCAATACAACAACCTCAACCTGATCAAATTACAGAGACGACAGCTGACAGAGGAAGTCTGACCTCATTCAGATGACACACACCCACAGGACCTCTGTGTCCGGTGGCGTGCTCACTCAACTGTGGAAGTGCCCGAGAAACAGTCTGGCCAGTAAAGAATACTTTGGCCAGTGTGTGTGTGTGTGTGTGTGTGTGTGTATTTGAGTGTCTACAAGTCATCCTACATAATATGCATAAATCATTTTATTGTCCACTTACCAGTACTAAATGGATGCACGGGAAAATTGAACATAGGAATAAAAAATTTTCTTAAGGAATAATGGGATTTTTGTAAATTGTATTGACCCAAATTAGCCCCTCCTACATGCACACACACACACACACACACACACACACACACACACACACACACACGCACGCACGCACGCACACACACACACACACACACACACACACACACGCACGCACACAATCAAGTACAGTCTGAGTTCCTGTGGAAGCGGGCCCTGAGATACTGGAGAACTACAGAATGTCTGTGAAGGAGGGGCAGGTTCTGGTACCTTACAGGACAGAAACAGTGCTGCTTAAAACAAACACTCCCCTGCTCCTCCTGCGCAAGTGTTGGCTCGTATTTTTTCATGTCAACACTTCTCTGTGGAAGGCAAAGGTCTAGCTACAAACATAGATCAACTGCCCCCTGGTGTTCATGTGTCAGTATTACAGTGAAAAAAACAGGTACCTTACACACTAGATGTCCCTGGCATAATTTTAAAAGTCCTTGCCAGACACACACGCACACGCACACACGCACACACACACACACACACATGCGCGGTGGTGTGATGGTCAGCACTCACAGGGGTGGGACAGGCATCGTCTCCAGCCAGGACAGTCCAGGTCGATGGGGGTGCTGTGGGAGAAGCTCAGGACTCGTAGTGGCGACCCAGGAAACAACTGTCCAACAGAGCGAGACCGCCGGGCCCTCACCTGCACACACACACGCCACTGTTCACACACATATCACACCCACAACACCTGCAACACAACACCACTTTGCACAGCAACCCTGCGCATGTTGTCATTCATTGCTATAAAGGCATACCCATAGACAAAAAACCTCGCAGTCCTCTTAACGCACCACGTCCCGGTCCAGAGAACGCAAGACGTCTAGACCAGAGTCTGAGACAGAGTGGAAGGGAGGAGGTGAGGAGAGGAAGTGAAGCTCCAGGGGGCTCTTACTTCCTCAAGCTGCTCCGTCGGGCGGGGCCGTAGCTCGGGAGCCACACCTGCCATCTTCCTCTTCAGCCTCTTCTCTTCCTCCACCCACAGGTCGTCCGAGCAACAACGCCTCCGTGGCAACCGGCTCCCGTACCGGTCTTCTCGTCTGGAGATGCTGGTGATGGGGGTGGGTGTGTCTGCTGGGCGTTTTGCTATTGGCTGAGTGGTGAGATGGGCGGAGCTGGGCGAGGGGGAGTTCACTGTGGCTCCCAGTTGCTGCACAGAAACATCACAGTCTTTCACAATAGCCAAATTGTTCACAAAATAAGAATTTATTGACAATAGAATTACTTCTCCTAATAATACAACGTTTAGATCATTGTTAAATACATTTTGTTTATCATTTTGTTTACAGAAAGGCATATTTTATATCTCTAGAGAAGATGACCTATGTTTCTGATGACTGCACCAAACTATAATGGCATATGGGTAAAATATAATTTTATACCCAGTGGACCCCAGTGGTTCTGTTGCATACATTTAGCGTCATATCTTGTGACAGGTGTATGTTTCATTTAGATGCCTGAGGTTCGTATACCCTTAGCAAAAATAAGTTTATTCAAGTGTACTATGAGTATACTTTTTTTTTTACTAGAAATGTTCCAATTTAGTCTAAAAAAGTATTAAATTGGTATACTTTCTAGTCCACTTACAGTATATGGTCTGTATATATATACTTGCTATACTAATACTGAAGTATACTTAATAAAATTAACTTTAAGTATACTATCTTTTTGTTAAGTATAGACACAACAGACACAAAGGCTCTAGGAAGTGAGGCCTGATAGTCACCTGTGAGTTGATATTGATTCAATGAGGCGTAATTAGATAAAGAGGAGAAAAAAGCTGAACTAGGCCTGAGCTTCCCAGGTCTGGAATTCTAATGAGTGTCTTAATGGTGACAAACAGCATTTAAGGTAGTGGTTCATTTAAAGTAGTGGTTCATTTAAGGTAGTGGTTCATTTAAAGTAGTGGTTCTCTTTTAAATGACCTTCATGCTGCCACAGTAATGGCTAATTCTGCTCCAGTTCTGAAAACAAAACAGAGCTCCACTGAATTTTGCATAATCACTGCCAGTGGAGCAGGCAGGTTAATGTCCTGTGGTTTTAAATCTACAGTCTTATTACATCTATCAATGGCTGAAGTAAGCTTTAAGTGCATGTCCGGTTCACCTGTCTTCTTGTGGTTCACAGAATCACCACTAGATGGTGGTATTGTTACATTGTAAAAATACTACCCTACAACTGCTTGAGATACTAAACCTGACCTGACCTCGTTGGAGTACATGAAAAATCCGGACAATCACAACATGTTAATAAAACAGATTAAGCTCCGACTTCAGCTCACCTCAAACTCACTGACAGACACAGAGGTGAGCAGGTTGGCCTGAGAGCAGGTGTCTACACTGCTGTCCTCCAGGGGGAAACCGGTCCCCAGGGGGCTGAGGGAGCCCTGACGCCCCACTTTGGGTTTGAGGGTCCTGGGTCTCTCGGGTGGATCTGTGATACTCGCTGCGGGCCCCAGAAGGATCAAGGAGAGAGCGTTGGCCCGAGAGGAGGGGTAACGAAACCCCCGCCTCGCCCCTACCGCCCTGGGACTGCTGGGTTTGGGACTCATGGGTCTCATCGGAGACTCTGTGCTTGCGCTTTCACTAGTGCTGGGCGGTGATTTAGACGAGGTAGGAGAGAGCTGATTGGTCAGTGCAGCGAGGGTTAATGGTCTCACAGGTGCGAGGGGACTGGAGTCACCAGGAGGCGGGGCCTCGGAGGAATCATCAGACGACAGGCGACCGGAGTCAGACATGGTGACCGGCAGGCCGTCCTGCGGGCGTCTCCTCCTGCGGCCCTCCGACCTGCAGCCCTGGGGCGAACTGCCCACGCCGCGCTTGCTAAGCGGGTCGGTGCGGCACTGCGTCTGGGTGGAGGTCGGCGTCCCCTCCAGGGTCAGGCGCTCCTGCGCCATACGAGATGCGTAGTCGCTGTGGATGAGCCGCGAGGCTTTAGCTCCTCCTCTTTCCTTCTCCGGCTCGGACCGCGTGCGCCTCAGGAGCTCCGCCTCTTTTGCGCGCTTCTGCTTCCTCCAGGACGCTTTGCGGCACGTCTCCGGCGGGTCCGGCCGGGCCTCCCGCTCCTCGCCGTCCCTGTCCGTGGAGCGCGACTCGAACAGGCTGGACAGGGACTTGTGCGCCTGAGCAAAACGCAGCCGGAGACTCAGACCTTCCGAGCTCTTGCTCCTGCGGTAGCGCAAGCCTCCAGAACTCTGCCCTCCACCCACGTTCATCTTCCCCACGCCCTGCCCACAGCCTTCTGGGTAGATGCTTGTATCACAGCTGGCAGAGCTATCTCCCTCCTCCTCCTCCTCTTCTTCCTCTTCCGTGTCGACCTGGCTTCCAGGGAGAACCTCCTGCACAGGCAGGTTCAGGCCGTCACTTTTGTAGAAGACATCATCATCTGAGTCGTCCGCCGGAGCTGTCGGATCCTGCACCGGTTCTGGGGCGTGGCTCAGGTGAGTCCTGTAGAACAGTAGGTCCACCCCTCTGTCGGGCGACTCCCTGGGCGACTTCTCGCCCTTACTGACCCCCCCGTCCCCTCCCAGACTCTTCCCTCGCCTGAACGACGGCATCTTACTGAAGACGGAAAACTTGGTCCTGGTTCTGTGTGGCTTAGCGCTGGTGGAAGAACATGTGGGCTGTCCCACCGGGTCCTCACTGCTGATGCTGCTTCGGTCTGGCTCCACCGTCACTGAGCTCTCAGCTGGGACTCCGTTCGGGCCTGTGGACGCACGGCACGGCTGCCCGTCCCACTCTCCTGGTGGAAACAAAAATAGCCCAACCTCACAATAGTGTCAATGCACCAGATGTGTGTCGGATGGTCAAAAGCTTCAAACTCAAAGAACAAAGTAATACTTTTTTGTATTATTGGTACTTTGAGAGAACTTGCATCTCTACAGAAAGTTGTGTGTGCTGTGTAGAATTAGCCTTTACCGAATTATCAGTTTAATTCCAAAAGTATTACTTTTGATATGTTTCAAGTTATAGATGATCAGTAGCAAATCACCTCATATTTTTCATACTTTTTAAAATTAGTCCAATTTTGGTTCATTACAGCTGGACAATAAATCAGAATTACAATCCAAGCTAAATTATCATATGCTTCATTAAACTGATTCAAACTGCAGAACCCCAAAAAGTTACTATGAAATAGTATTAAATAATATATTTACAGTATAGCCATTTTTTTTTTTAAAGCACTTAGATTTGTTTTGGCAAGTCTGTTTTATCGGCGAGTTACCTGCACAGCTGTACTGGACAGGTGGGCTGTGGTCAGTCAGGGTCAGTGTGTCTGGGGAAGCTCTCAGGATGTCCCGCCCTGACTCAGCAGGTTTCATATGTCTACTTCCTGTCTGCCCTTCTTTCACTTCCTCCTGCCCTAGACAGACCTCATCCTCAGGATCTTTGGGAGCAGGACCCTTGTCCGAGCAGCGCTCTGCTTCTGGAATAGGCTCCAGGCTTCGGGAGTAGAGAAGGATGAAACTTCCCTCCGTGTGGGAATGCGGACTCGGGATCTGTGTGGGAATGCTGTACTGGGTGTTCGCCCAGTCAGAGAAAGGACAGAGGACATCACCCTTAACCTGCTGGAGAAGAACCCTTGTGTCCGGATGAACCGATGCTGGGGCAAGCTCCTCGGACGCTGCCTGGCTTGGCTGGAGAGAGAAGGAGTCTACGTCAGCCTCTCGTGGATGGGTGGTGCGGGGGGATGTGTGGGTATGCAAGTGTTGGCCGTCTTCACAGCGTGTGGAGTCTGTGGCAGACGAGGACAGCAGGGGAAGCGTGTCAGCGCAAGGTTTCGAGTCTACGTGACTCTTCGGAACGTCACGTGAGTCTTTGGCGACATTCCCCACACTCGTTTCAGAATGTAAACATGGAAGGGCATCAAAACACCCTTTCCGCTGATGCGTCTCCCCGTTCGACACCTGGTAGAAATCACAGTGGACACCTTCAAAGTCCTCCCCCAGCCCAGACACGGCAGAGTCCTCGCTGCTGTAGTACGGCTCGCAGCTGAGCGGGCACGGCAGATGTGGGGACTCCGAGGGGGCCAGCCCGTGTGGAAACGCCCCCAAGTTGCGGCCAGAGGTTTGGCAATCAGTCTTGTCTTGAAGAAAAGTGTCTGTTTGGTCACTGTCCTCCGAATCGCTCTCTGGACCATCAGAAAAAGGATCCAGCCACCGTTCACATCCTGGGGAGTAACACCTCCCTACACACTCTGCATCTGTGGTGTGCGTGGTGTTTTCTGAGTACGTGGTACTGGATGCCCGGAGGTGCTGACAAAACCCAAGCGGATCTGATTGCTCAAGCAAGTGATTGCAGGGGTTAACAGTAATTTCAACAGTGCTGTCTTCCGGACGTGGGGTCACCGTGACATCTGTGCGAAGAAGAGTGATATCTGTCTTGTGTTCCAGATCAATGTCCAGCGTCTGTTTCTCTGTACCATCAGTAGGCTGTGTGTGTGGGGTCTGACATTCAGAAGATACAGGATCGTGTGTTTCAACAGAAATACGTCCATATGGCCTTGAGGCCCATTCTGCTACGTGTATGGCTGACTGCAATGGACACAACTCTCCCTGTGCATTCTGTCCCTGTTTAAGATAAACACTGGCCTCCTCTTGCTCCAAGCCCACCAGCTCCTGGCTCCGATCTGCCTCCACCTCTTCCTCTACAGGGAAGGAGTAATGTGATCGGTCCCTGTCCGGGCTAAGACTGGATGACAGCTGCTGCACTGGGTCGCAGGACTGGAGGACGCCGTGGTCCGTGTGGCTGAGGGACAGATCCTCCTCAGCTCTGGCCTCCAAGGCAGGGCAAGCCTGCAGGTTACAGGGAGAGAGGGTTTCCTCACAGACCTTCTCCTGGTCTCTGCACCTCCTCTCCTGAGGAGAGCCCTCCCGCTCTCTGCTGTGTACAGCTGCGGTCGGTTCACACCCCTTGATCACAGATGGATTACACTCGTTTCTGGCCTGGACCTGCAGGTCCGAAAGTTGGGAACTGAGCTGGAAGTTTCCAATACCGTCCTCACAGATTCCGATACCATCCTTGCAGATCCTGGAGCAGGACAGGGACTGGTGCTGTGACCGCCACTGCTGGCTCTGTTGTTCCAGCTTTTGTAGTCGCTCTTTAAGGCAGTTGGGGTCAGTTCCAGTGTGTGATACAGTGGAGTGTCTCTGTTCAGTGGTGTCCCGTGTTCCTTCTGCAGGAAGACACAACGGGTTGGGAGTGAAAGCAGGAGGAAGAGGCGACTCCTCTGCTGCCTCCGGAGAGTTCACAGTCTGATCTGAGTCCAGTCCTTCTATGATCGCACACACGGCAGGTTTAATGTGACACTGCACACCCGATACGCATCCTGTGTCATGAGGGCTGGTATCACTGTAATGGGCTTGAGTGTGTGTCAGGGCCTCATGTCCATTGAGGGTAAGTGATGTGTCTTCCGGCCTCTCAGTGCCTCGGTCTCCTGTCTCCCGGTCTCCTGTTACGCCTCGGTGTGCTTCTGTCACGTAAACATCCAGAGGACCTCTGACCCCTGTGGAGTTTGGGGCCCCCCCCTTCTCACTGGTGGGCGATCCTGTAATGTGTCCTCTGGCTCTCCCTCTCACCCCCTCTGACGCTGGAGTGCTAGAGAGGGCTTTGCTCACCTCTGACTGGTGTGCTAAGGTGCACCTGCAGAGGTCGCACGACCCTGAGCGTTCTAAACTGTGTGCGTCTCCACGCCTGCCGTGCCGCTCTTCACGAGACCCGTGCTCGTCTTCCTTGGCTGCACTCTGTGGCTCTGTGTCGATTGTGTTTGTGCGTTGTGTATCTGACCTCAGTGTTTGGCAGGGCTCTGATCTTGGTGGAAGAGTATCACCTTCTGCAGATGAGTTCAGAGATTGCTGGCAGTGTGTTGTGTTTTTTGCGTTACCCGTGTCTGTAGTGTCAAATGTTCCTGTACACTGTGTGTATGGGTTCTGAACCTGTGACTCTGTGCTTTGGCTGATTTGTGTATGTGTGTTTTGTAAACACTGTGTTTCTGGGGTAATTACCTCTGTGGTATGTGACGAGTGCACTACTGATCTGTCCTTTTTCTTACAGCATAACTCTTCAGTGTGTGTATTTATGTTACTACTGACACATTTGGGAATCTCTATGCTATGTGTATCTGGGCCATGTATTTCAGAATGACACACACTGACACTGCAACATGCTTGTGTGTCTGTTGAAACTTCACAGCTGTCTGTCTCACTGGGTCTCTCACGCTCTGTCTCACTGACTGTCTCACTGATGGCCTTCCTGCCCTCCTCTTCTCTGCGTGTGCAGGTGGAGTGTTTGTGTTCCTCTCCAGTGTTTCTGTTGGCTTTGTTGGGCAATCTCGTGGGCTTTTCGTCTGGGTGTGCTCGACAGTGAGGAGACCCAGAGAGGCGTGGAGGTGCTTGGCTCCTGTTCTTTGGGATCGTTTCACTGAACGTTCCTGTGAAGTCTTTCCCTGCAGTGGGTGTATGTTCTGCTTCAGTGCTATGTGCCTTTGTGTCGGGCGTTTGAATTTCCTCCGCGCTGCATGTGATGACGTGTTCAGGACACAGTTGGTCAGTGCCTGTGCCGTGTGTGTCTCCGTGCTGTGAATCCCGTCTGTCTGTGTCTGTGCTGTTACACACTGTGTGATGTGTGCTGCTGTGTCGTGTGGTCTGTGTGTTCCTGTCTCCTCGCCGTTGTTTACACCCTGCTGCGTCCGGGCCCTTCGCCGCACGCCATCTTGTGCAAAGGGGCTCCGCCCCCAGCAGGGCCGAGAAGCCACACCTGTCTGCGGGGCTCGGCTCTGATACCTGATCACCGCTCCACGGCTCACAGAACGAGTCACCTCGCGAGTCACAACACAAGTCTGATATGTCTGATTCCCTCCATTCTCGTGAGTCTGATCCCACTGTCCCGCTGACGTTGTGTGATGACTCCTCAAGAGCTTCCTGTATCTGTAGGAAAAAACAGACAATTAAACAAGTTTTAGTTTAATATCCCAGGAAACCTAAAACAATGATTCCTTTCTAATTAGGTTAATGTTGGTCTTGTAGATACACTGTTTACATGTGCAGAAGTACTAATAATGGTGATTTTCTAACACTTGCGTAAGCGTTACCCTGTGCAATTTCAACACTCATGTCACTTGTCCCACCCAGATGGCTAAGATCAAAACTACCAGGATTCACAGTTCATGCACTGATGCTTGACCGATGTCTTCAAGTTTCATGAACGTGCATACAAACAAACAAGGGAAAGCCAACCTATCCACCTAGCTGGGAATAGGTTGGGGGGGGGGGGGGGGGGGGGGGGGGGGGTTCTGGATCCAATCCCAGCATCTCCGGGCGAAGGCAGGTACACCATGGGCAGGTCGCCAGTCCACCGCACAGCCAACACACACACATATACACTCACACCTACAGGCAATTTAGAGTTTAATATTTAGGAGTTTAATATTATGAAATCTGTGAAATTTGTGTACTAACAATATATGTGCTGTACAGGCGTACTGGTAAATCCTGTAGCCCATGTGCTACCACACACAAAATGTTTTGTGAAGCGCTACTAACCCAGTGATGGAACTGAAGATGTGCCTGCATTATTGAGCTAAATGATTGTGCTGGATGCCATGAATATTATGTTTAATCAAATCGCTGTGTTCATCTGCAGTGTCTGAGATGTGTCGGGATGATCACAGCACACGACTAGAAACAGGAGGTGTGGAAGAGGTGTTCATCTGCGTACCTCTGCTTTCCAACATATCAGTATTGTGGAGGCCTGGGTTGTGATATCAGCTAAACAATTATATATTGTGCTGCCCAATTTACACACTGTACAATGTGCACATTTGAGCTCCATCAATGATGTCACACCAGTGTCCAATCAGATCTCATTCCCTCCTAGTTCAGCCATGCCTCACCTCACCTGAGTACTAGCATCACCTGTAACTGATCTGTGTGTGTGTGTGTGTGTGTGTGTGTGTGTGTGTGTGTGTGTGTGTGTGTGTGTGTGTGTGTGTGTGTGTGTGTGTCGCAGTCAATCAGTGATTTGGGCTATAAGTGTTCTTTGGTTGTGTTTATATTTGGGAGCCTTGGCCATGTACACAGATCGTTTATGTGGGGTTTTTGGTTTCCCAAAGCTAAAAACCAAATATCTCGCAACATACTGACCCACATCTGCAGTAACTGGAAGCCATCAGCACATTTGGAAGACAAGATGCTTTATTCAACCATGCAAGTTTTCTGCTGAAGACTATGCTGTGTAGAAATGCTGCTGATATGGTAACTTATTTATGCTTTACAGGACTATTCATGCTTTTGATAACGTTTGTGTCTTTATAACATGCATTTTACACTTCAATCTCCATCACTCCTGAAGTGCTGCACGCTTGCTCACCACACTGAGCCTTGGTAAGCCTGTCTATCTCCTCCCTGCTGTCTGATCTTTCCGGTATTTAAACTGTGCTGTGTGAAATATGGTCTGGTGCTTTGTTTGCTGGATTCATACCACGAGTTAGTAAACACTGTTGCTCAGAGCTTCGATCTTCGTCCTCACTCGTTAAACAGAGCAGAGAGGCAGCCACTTCAGACACACACATGTGGAGTCCTCCACGCCAGCCCCTTCTGCCCTTACGCCGGTCAGCTGTGTGGGACCTGGACGAGGTGCTGGCCGCTGTGGGAGGTTTCACCAGCTAATCAGTCATTCCCATGTTAGTGTTATGGGCTTCCCGTGACCATTTAGGTCACTGTTATACCATTTATGGACATTTCTTTTCAAATCTTACAGAAGTGACCGGCATTCACACTGTTTTGAGGAAAGCAACCAACAACACAAATTATCATCATTCAGAGGCGCATAAAACCCTATTACTATCCAATAAAAGATTTTAATCCAAAAAAAGCTAAAAAATAAATAAATAAGTGCCAAAGGCGTCAGCCAATGTCAGCAAGTTGGCTGAACAGTGAATTTTCTGATAGGTGTTATTTGTAAGCCCGTGTTATGTATTTTCCTCTGGAAAGCACCACAGATGAGCACATGCACATATTCAGTACACGTGTGTCGGAGAAGAGAACGTGAGGTGTGTGGACAGTCTGCCGATTGCCCCCCAGTCCGGCCAGCTGTTGTCCACCTCCACGTCTGTCTGTGACTCTCCCAGGGCTTGTTTTCCCCATAGCCCCCTTGAATTTATGCAGGAGTAAGTGGGTATGTGGGAGGTAATTACAGGGCTGAAGGGGGGGTGGGGGGGGGGGGGGGGGTGTTGACGGCGACATGGCATCTGTGCTGCAGGTATGTTGTCTGCCTTGACAGTGTCTCTCTGGAGCACTCTCCCGTGCTCTTAGCAGTGTTCATTTAGAACCTTTTAACATGACAAAAACGAGACGACAACTAAATAAAAGAAGAGATAAAAACTATGGCGAAACGCTTTTGTCAATGAATAAAAACGAGACTGAAATGTTTGGCAGGGACATCCAATCAGAACTGATTTTGTTTTGTGAAAGACAGGGGCAAGTTAGGAGAACATGCAATCATAACTTCAGCGTATTTGGACAGTGTATTTGATCTAATGCACCTGACACAGCTGTTGAAGGACTTGAGAACTATAAGAATATTTCAAATGTGAAATATGTGCATGAAATATATGTGACAGGTAGTTGAATTAGTAGTGACAGGAAAATGACTGAAGTCTGGAACATACATGTCTGTTTAACACACACCGAGTCAAACCTGATGGTACCCGCACTATGCAAAATCCCATGTGACTGAATTTAATTTATATTCATAAAGTCACTGTGGCATTGCACTAGTGTCAACTTATCAGTGTGGTAAAAATGTAATGGGATAATGAATATAAGAGACAGATTACTGACTAACCCAGTCATGAGACCAGTCCTCTGTTCAAAACTGGCAGAATATATTATTTTGAATAAAAATACAATGCATTTGTAAGTTTACCCAAGATGCACCTGCTTAGTTGCACTGAGTGGATGACTTCAGTACTTTTCCTCAGTACTTTTTTTCAGCACGTTTCACGGTACAACAACAAAGTGTTTCCTCAGTCAATAACTGTTCATACTTTCTTGCTCTGTAACACCAAATTTTGCATTTATTATGCAAAAGTTCATAGCACTCATAGATCCCATTCAAGCATGTCGCCTTCCGCGTCATGAACTCCTACTGCAGTTGCAAAGTCTGACAGCATGCTTGCTCCAAACATGAAATATGGGCCTTTGAAAAAATGTGTCCTTTAGGTAAATGTGTGCTTGTGCAGAATTTTGATATGTCACCAAACATTGAAAGAGAAAAATCATCCAGTCAACACTGGGTTCTTTACAGGAAATGAACCACTGGGCAGACTCAGGTTATGAACACTTAATGTCATATGCAAATGAGGACAAAATGCAGAATCACTATTGGCCCATTCTCTCAAAGCAGCTTTACCAGGTCAAGACCTTCCAATAAATGAGCCAAAGTGGACAGTGACTGGAAACGTTTGGAGGACCAGACTATAAGGAGAAACATGTCTTCATTTAAATGGTATAGTGGCAGTGCTCATACATATAGGAATGAAACAGCAGGCAGATGGTTTCGGTCACTTAACAGAAAAAACACAACGGGCCACTGGTCAGACTGGTTGTGCATGGTCATTGGCCATGCCCCCATGCCTGGACCCATGCAAAAGTCCGGACCTGTGATTACATCATCAAAGCCACCCATCCAATCAAAATAGCAGCACTGAACAGATGTGTCTGCAGAAAACAGTGGTTTGGCTTGAGTAATCTGAACCAACCAAATTCATCTATTCCTGAGTGCCTGGCTATAAATTGAATTTCTATAGCTATCATTCAAAGCCAAAAGGTTGTTGTAATCAGACCTTGAGAGACTTTTACCTAAAGAACCCCAAAAACAACTCAAGAGACATTGATGAGACCCGAGTTCACCAGCAAACTGTGAAATCCTGCGCTTTGTGCAACAGCTGGTACCTGAATGCCACCCCTTCCAAATATGCTGTTCAGAGGACCAGCTTGGGCTGAGGGGTATGTCGTGATACAGGCCTGTGTAAGATAATACCCCAACAGAAGCACCAGAGAACAGAAGAAAATACCCCTCCCCCAATTCCCCAAACTGGCAGTTTGAGAATTCTTGAGACTGTGGACAAGGACAACAGTAATGACTTAATATTGAATTAATAGATAATGCATATGAAGTCAAGTGTCATGTGCATATAGCAAAGACATCAGCCACATAACATCTCTTTACACTGGCCACTTCATTAGGTGGCCATCACACCTATGTTGTAGTTGCGCAGTGTGAACGTACAGTGACAGACTAGTCCATCTGGTGCCTTATACAATTCATCTGTCATCTTCTCCCTGTCTGTATATATTATCACGAACCCAGGCTTAGAATCAGGATCTTCATATTTGTCAATCAAAATGCTTACACAGTAAAGAAGAGATATAAGAAATAATGAAATATAATATATAATATATAAATATATGATATATATTATAATGAAGGAGGGCTTCCCTGGGTCGTGCCTGCTGGACTCTAGGACTGGGGGAGGGGTGACTACAGGCTCCAGCATGCTGGTGTGAAATCTGTCACGTCTAGTCATGCTAGCTGACAGGAAGCTGCACCCAGCCTGCTCAGCTGCATTCTCACAAGTGCTCATGATCCCATAATACCCCCGGACACGAGGAGGCACAAGAAACTACGGCAAAAAGATCAGCACACTAGTAGTCTGACGGAGCACCGAACTAGTGGCAGAGCATTCATCACAGAGCATCACAGAGCATTCATCACAGAGCATCACAGAGCATCCATCGCAGAGCATCACAGAGCATCCATCACAGAGCATTCATCACAGAGCATCCATCACAGAGCATCACAGAACATTCATCAGAGAGCATTCATTACAGAGCATTCATCACAGAGCATTCATTACAGAGCATTCATCACAGAGCATTCATTACAGAGCATTCATCACAGAGCATCACAGACCCAGGGGATGAGAGGTGCTGTTCACGGCCCGATGCAACCCGGCAGCCACGCAGTAAAAGCCGTCGCAAAGGAGCTGATCACTCCATGTCACGCAATGACCAGGAAAGAAAGAAAACAAAGAGATGGAAAACAAAGAAAAACATAGTGAGAAAGCAGGAGAGAAAGAGAGGAAAGGAGATTCATGCTAAATATGTTTGAACTAAATACTGCTAACAATATTCTACTCAGGTTTGAGCTTCTTCTGAGTCCAGAACTGCTCATTTTGTTTTACTCTCACTCTCTCTCTCTCTCTCTCTCTCTCTCTCTCTCTCTCTCTCTCTCTCTCTCTTCCTCCCTCCCTCCCACCCCACTGAAGTACAAAGGCATTGTATCATTATCAGCATCTCTGCTGAGGCCGGTCCGTGCGATGGTATCTGGCGGTGTGCTGGATTATTTCTGCAGTGTGCACGGTGCGAAAACACAATATGGGTTAACGGGTGTTGGAGGGCCGCCGTGCGGAACCAGGGAACGCTGCGCTGTGCGTGGAGGAGCGAAGCGTGAAGCAGTGATGCGTGGAGCAGTGATGCGTGCCACGCCGTGCTGTGGTACTTGCAGAAGTGTGTGGGTGGAGACTGTCATGGTAGTGTGGGTTAATGACGGTTTAACAATCAGCCTTTCCACACATGGAGTTATACACAATAACAGGAGGTAATGATGAAGTGGCGAAGACCAAAATACCTAAAACTATGCAACACTGAACACAGCTGAGGACCTGAGTGTTATCCAGCCATTCACACAGGTACAGAGGAAGAATCACTAGACACAGGACAAGTGTTGCCACACAGCACTATGTAGCAGAACTTAAGACAAGGGGCCATTTTCAAAGACACAAACCAGTAGTGTACACAGCATACTACTTAAATGTCTTTTGGTTAAAAAAAAAAAAACAAAAGAATTGACACAGCTGAAGCAAGCGAACAACTATCCCTGGAGAAACACACACACGCTATGGCCACAGATCACACACAGCCACGCATTACACATGCACAAGTCAAACGTATCTGAGAGCCAGCACTCAAACACACATACCTGCACTCCACCAGGGAAACAGATCAGCTCTCGTAAAAGCCCTCCCGTAATCAGCCGCAGCAGAAAGCAGGTGGTTCCTCAACTCGGAGACTCTGCCGCTCTCTCTCCCTCTGTCACTCTCTCTCCCTCTGTCACTCTCTCTCCCTCTCTCTCCCTCTGTCACTCTCTCTCCCTCTGTCACTCTCTCTCCCTCTGTCACTCTCTCTCCCTCCTTCTCTCTCACATACACACAGTGCTTTACACTCACAAGGCTGTTCAGGGGCTCCACCTCCAGGCTGGCTAACAGATCACGACTGGGAATGCATGTGGGAGCTGCTCATTCAGAGAAAGTGAAGCACACACACACACACACACACACACACACACACACACACACACACACACACACACACACACACACACACACACACACACACACACACACACACACACACACACACACATACACATGGCTCCTATTGTGCCGCCCTTCTCACAATGAGCATGCTCCAACATGCGGATATGTCCACAGTTCACAGTTAGATGGATCACACCGCGTGGGGTGTTTGTGTCCGTGTGTGTGTGTTTGTGACCACGGCCTTTTCTACTGTCAGATCTCCGGAGGAAGGGTGGTGCTGGTCCTTTGGCAAGCAGAAACACCTCAGCGTCTCAGCTGAATCAGAGCAAGGCAATCAGGAAACATTCCCAGTATGTGCCTGTGTGTGTGGGTGTGATTGTACAAGAGGTGAGTGTATAAGTGTGTGTAAGAGAGAGAGATGTATGGTACAGTCCATTTCCAACAAGAGGACAAAAGACATAATAACAGAGAGCCATGCATGCATGACATCTATCCCTTAATTCATTATTAATACTGCTATGACATCCCTGCTTTTATTTATGGACAGGTGCACAGTACACAGACACACAACACACACACTCACACCCAAGATACACACACAAAAACATAGGCACGCACAAAGGCGGTGTCTTTTTTCTTTCCTTGACCTCTTCTTAAAGTGATGTCAGGGCTGTGCTTGTCTAGAGGAGAGTGATGGATTTGACAACATGGATGTTGCTGCAGTAACAGCCCTGGCTCCATGAGTGAGGTCACCCCTCTATCTCCACGGGACAGGGGCAGGAAGAAATGTGAGCTTTGCACTTTCCAAATGGGTGGCTAGGGCGTGGTGGTGAGTGGTGTGTGTAAGTGTGTGTGTGTGGGGCTGCCACGACACAAAAGTGTTCAACCCTCTTCCTCAGTGTAGAATGAAACCAGCAGGTCTCATCTAACAGAGAGCGTGACCTCTGCACTCTGACCTCTTCACTAAGTCCAGTGCATCGTGGAAGTAACAGAGGGATATGAAGGTTTAAGGGTGGTGACACTACTCCGCAGGAGCTGTGGATGTGAGCCAGGAATCTCTCCACCAGGAGCTGCACCACCTGGCTGTGGATCAGAGACAGGCCCCCTCCCTGCTCCTGTCACTGTGTGGGGCTCCACAGCACAACAACCAAGGCATTTTGTGGCTAAGCAAAAATGTTAATATCTAGCCCACTAGATAGTAGCCCACTAGAACTGGTACTCTCTTGCAGAGCCTAGAACTGAGTGTGAATGAAAGTGTGTGTGTGTGTGTGTGTGTGTGTGTGTGTGTGTGTGTGTGTGTGTGTGTGTGTGTGTGTGTGTATTGTGTATGTGTTTTTAATAAATTCTGCATGGTCTGGATCAGTAAGACTGTAGCCTGCATTGCACCTGCTCCTGTTGGCTGGGTTTTTGCAAGCAGCTGCCATTGCCATCAGCTCAAGGCCAGAAAGACCAAACTTCTGTACATCCCAGGAACTCCAGACCTCCACCATGACCTCACCTTGTCCTTCAAGAACTCCCTGGTCACGCCCTTTGAAGCAGCACATTTTTGGATGACAAGTTCTCATTCTTGACTGTTTCAAGCCTGATTGAGTCATGCAGGTTTCGGTGAAGGATTCAACCCTTGTCTCAGGCTCTCGTCATCTCAAGGCTTGACTACTACAACTCACTACTTGGTGGACTTCCTCTACGGCCAATCAGGCCTCTACAATTGATCCAGAATTCAGCAGAATGGCTGGTCTATGGTCTTCTGAAGTTCACACATCACTCCACTGCTGCATTCTCTTCACTGGCTTCCAGTAGCTGAAGGCATCAAATGTCAAACCCTGATGCTCCCCCACACAGCTACAAATGGACCTGTCAATGGTAAAAAATGGACCAGTCCCTCCCTACATGATGACAATGGTCAAAGCCCTTGAGTACTTTGAACATCAAATGCTGGCTATAAGACAATCATCAAGACTCTTCTATATCATGTCTCCCAGATGCTGGAATGAACTTCCAGGACCCGTGTATTTGTGCCCTGTTTTAAATTACCACTAATCCTGCATCTATAGTAATAATATATTGCACTACTCCTCTATTGCACTAAATGATCCCTTCTGGCATTCATGCTCATTTTGTAAAACTTTCTAGGTGCCAGTTGACTCCGCAATCTAGCAGTAACTTACTTCAAATGCATCTTACATGACAACGCACTTTTGTTACATTGATATTGAGTTTTTGTTTAATGGCATGAATGCAAATGTAAATAACTCATAAGATCATAGGAAATTATGGAGGTTGATGAACAGACCCACAGGGACACATCATTTTACTATTTGGTGAAAACGTGCTCCAGTTTCTCCTGCCTGGACACCACGCCAGGCTCCACTGCTTACTGTCATGAGATCCGCTTTGATGCTCGCTGACGCTGACGCAGTCCTACGAAGAGAGCGAATTTGAGCAGGCAGTGAAGGGGTCATCCACCCAAGGACCCATCCCACCACCCCTTTTGTAGAGGCGTCCCCAGGCACGGCCTCGGTGGCGTGTGTCAGATCACACTGCCGGATTCCGGGCCAGGCAACGGCCTCAATTTCACACGCAACACTGGAGGTGAGAAATGGAATGGGTCTGGCTACGGGAGGTGCAGATAAAACAATGCCTGCCCTGGTACTCTCTCCCTCTCCTCATCTATCATTTAACTGAATATGTACTCCCTTCAAAGATGTTCCACCCAAAATCCATATTAAAATATCAGGTTTCTTGCCATGAAACCAAAACCACAAGCACTGAGTCACATGACCAGTTATTCATCACTGGCTTGTTTCTGGGTTATGGGTATGAGTAATCTGGGTTATGGTGTCTGTACTTCGTTCACACACTTATTTAACACACGGATTTACACATGATTTAGCAGTTAGCCGTCAAGCCCTCCTTTTAGGTCGACTGTGAAACAAAAAACATGTAACTCCTTAGGCTAAGGTTACTACCTTTGCACTGGAAACTGTGGGATTTTTCTAGATTTTAAGAGGAAAAAACAAAATGTGTGTCTCATGTAAAAGTGACAGGGCAACCCATTCTTACATCCTTCAGTCCTTAAGAAACTGTTGCATTGGGTTTCACATTCAAAGTAAAAGTACAGGTTTTGTTGATGAAAGTGTGACTGCAGGCATGACACATTCATCACTCGCATTGTGACTCATTAGAAAATTTGTCTGAACTTCTGTCAAAAGAAGAAATGTGATCTGTGTTGCACAGTTCCAAATGCCAAATTCTTGCCCTCTAATAATCCTGTTCTGAGCATTAATGAGGGGGAAGGGCGACCCAGGACCAATTAGCAGCAAACACAGGTAATCCTCTCATAACCTTTGCGCTCCATTCTGACCCTGCAAGAGGTTCTTGCAACTTTATATCCCCTATAGGGATCAGCATATAACCAAACATTGCAGCAATATTTATGTTGCAATGATTCCCCCCCCCCCCCCATGATGTATTTTTGCAGAACTAGAAATTCTGCACTTGTGGCGGTAACACTGGAATAAAGGGAACACTGATGCACATCTCAGCTTTCATCTCTGCAAACCTACACCATCCCTTTAGACGTTTCTAGACAAAAGCAACAACTCATTTGGTGAGTCAGAAACGTATTTGTTGTTATTGAAGTGTTTATCTGATGCACCTTGCCTTTCATTTAGAGCAGACTACATCTACAGCCTAGTCACATTCAAATCAGGTTTATTATCATTCCTCCGTGTACTTAGAGTGCACTGGACCATGGCATACCTGTAAATATGGAGAAATGTTCATCTTTAAGTTACGAGTTGTGACGCACATCATTAGCTGAAAACAACACAACAAACACACCAACAACTGTCATACTGACATACCACAAATAGCAAGCAACTTTCAACATCACAAACCCAAATGCCTTTAGTGTTAAGGTGTTTAACCCTAGTGCAAAGTATAATAGCCACCAACATGTGGCACGACACAACAGAAACCCACTGACCCCATTACACGCTGCCTACCGTTGAATTTACTGCTGTGTCCAGTTCAGTGGTCTATTACTGTTTCTACTGTATCCTTTTGTGATGGCAATACTTGTAGCTGTATCATAATTGTATAACAGTACGGTTTAATTAACAACTGTATCAAGCACATAAATTCATCATAATCTTTTCGCATAGAAACAGGGTCTCCCTTTCCCATGCGTTAACGTATCCTACATGACGCAACAGTTCATTGATGAATCCAGTGGGAACTGAGTGGAGTAGTTGTCAGTACTGGAGTGCTTTGCTCATCCAGGACTGAGGACTCAGAACATTGCATTGCACCATTTCGTCCATGACAAGAGGCTTTGTGGGTATGGCCTTAGAAGACCTGGTGGGAGTCGAGGACACTTCAGTCATCAGCACACTCTGTGCCAAGCTGGTCCACCAGAAAGGTCAACACACACGTATGCATGGTGCACACTCTCGCGCGCACACACACACACACACACACACACACAAGCATGCACACAGAGTCACATTGACATGGCGAAAGCTTGGCTGGCCATAGATTCAGGCCTGAAGAAACAAGGCGTACTGTCCTCCAGCACCCAGGCAGTGCCCAGCTAGACGGAAGCAGGTTCAACTTGCACCTCTGTGGCCTTCAAGTGAAATGGATTTATGATGTGCACGAGTGATCATAGCTGATAGGTTATCTGCAGCTAAACAGCCAACTCGTTTATGTTCATATATACAGTATCTTCAATGTAAGGCATCTGTACATTCTGTGATATGATCTAAACACTCTGTGTACATTCTGGACACAGGGAAGAATATCAGTGTGCTCTGTTCTTTAAAATTCTGGTGAATTTGCTGAATAAAATAGCAATAAAATATTAAAATAAAATAGTCAATAGCACCTTTCCTCCGAGTGTGTTCAGCTGTCCTGTGTCTAAGTGTGGGCAGCAACTCAAAAAGACACAGGGCTTGGCTTCACACAGTGTTTGTTGTATCTTCCATGGCTAGAAAACTAGAAAAACAATGGGAGAAACAATGCAATAAAATAAAACAGAATTAATTAAACACCAGAAAACTACTTATTTGGCAAATGTTGTCTCAAAATCTGTTAAACAGGACCAGAGTCAAATGTCCCCAGACTACTCTAAGTGTTAAAATTATTTAGTATTATTTAGATAGACATGTCATCTCTGCTTTAAAATTTCATTTCAAGAGCTATATGCAATGTAAAATACCAGTAAGTGTCTGATGGGGATCTGAGTGAAGACTTCAAGGAGACAAACTGGATGTCCAGTTCAAAATTAAATTAAATATACATGCTCTCTTTCACAGTGTCTTGTTTCATAACACGCACACGCACACGCACACACACACACACACACACACACACACACACACACACACACACACACACACACACACACACACACACACACACACAAACAGAGCAATGCTGGTCCCATGGTTTTAATTTCAGATGCTTTTGTAGAACAGGCATAGATCCCAGACTCACTAGAAACGATGGAGAACACCAACCACATAATTGCAATACGATACACCAAAGTAGGTTTGGTGTTATTGTATACGCACTGTCTGTCCCAGGGGTACTGTACTCTTTCATTGAGCTGCTGGAGAATGTACAGTGGATTAATATGCCGTCTCCTGGTCCTTGCGTTATGAGGTAAATAACATTCATTTTATTGCTTTGAGATATGGGTGTTAGTAGTGCTTTAACTCTGAGTTATGCTGTTCATCTAAACCCAGCAGAGGTATAGCCATCACAGAACTGTAACACCCCCAGAGTAAACAGGATATACTTAAGCATAAAATGTGCTTTGGTGATCACTTTAATGATCTTCATTCCACACTTCTAACTTTACTGTGTTGACACAGGAGGGTGCTCACGCTCAGGATATTCACAGTTTAGGGCCTACAGTCTTTGATATGGAAACTTGGTTTAGAATATTCTTAAATATTCCAAATTCCACTCACCTCAATGTGAAGGAACAGTTCACTGAAAATTCCTTATCTTATCTTACCTTACACTGATCTTAAATGTATTCGATTGTCCAAGATATTCTTTATGATCAAATGTTTGGCTTTGAGTTGGGGCTACAGTTAAAGGACTCCAGTTAGCATCATGCTACTTTCATGTGACTCCCTACAGTTGGATCATGACTTGCGTACACTTTTTTAAACAGACCTGTTCCTTTAACTGTTCCTGAGTAGAGTTAGAACACTGAATGCTTTTGCACTCCTTGATTGGAAAACACAATCTTGCAGCCATACTGAGACCTCAGGAATCAAGCCTGACCCACAGACCAGTGCAAAAGAACCCCCCTGAAATGTGCCCTTATAAGGCAGGCTGACCGGTTACTAGGGCAGAAAAAATAAACATAGCAAAAAGGCTTGACCGAAAAAAAATGCATGCATGTCCCCTGCAGCCATCAGCAATATGGGAAAAACAGTAGTAGCTACTGGAGGCTCCCAGTAGAGAAGATTATCCAGCCAAGTCCTGGCCTCTGATGTTGAGAGATGCTTGCAACACAAATACTCATCAAGTTTCCCATCTGAAATAAAGGGTCAACAACAAAACCCAGAGTGCTTTAAAGCGTGAGCCATCTGGTGCTAATTTTCTGCAGTTTGGTCTCATTTTATCAGCGGGGATGATACAAAATATGACATGGTATTTGGGGTTACACTTGAGTTTTGTTTAGATTGGGGGTTGTCAAAACTGTTTGTCCATTTGCTAATTTTCAGATATATTTTTCTACATTCTTATGTAGAATTACCCTGTTTGAAAACCACCAACTTAGTTCACCACGTCTTTTCTAATTTTGCAGATATATTCCTATGTGATGCTATTTCCATTCAAAAGTGTTAGCGTACCATTTAATCACCTGGTAACACATACAATTTAAACACACACAGTTTAAAGCAAACTTTAATGAAATGAAAAGGCATATATTAAACGAATAGGCCTCAGTAGTCCTTAGTCAGAGTGGTTAGCATCCAACATTTACAACTAGATAGCAATTGAAACTCACTGATCGTTGAAGGTTTGTTTCATTTACTGACCCCAAAAGCTCTCCACATTTCTTTTTAATTCCCAGTACACAGTGCAAACAAGCTCCTCACGAGCCAAGAAGCTTTCTATCAGGCTATTCCAAAACTCAGCCAACCACAAACGTGTCCAAGAACAAATTGAATAAACTGTTTAAACCATGCAGGCTTTGTGGGCCAGACTACACTGCAGGGCAACAAGTTTTATTAACACATCTGAAGCAGCTCAAATCTATAAATGTGTAGTCATTTAAAAAAAACATGACACACGTTGTCATTGACAGCACCATTTCATGCCTATCAAGCATAGCTCAATACACCAAGCACAGATATACTAAAAGGAGCCGAGGTCCAACATGAGAGATGCATCTGAGCTGTTAAATATATCAACACTCATGAGTAATCCAACAGTGTCACAGATCACCCCTTAATGGCCTCACAGGCAAGAGAGTGCTTGAGAGCTTCTGAGAGCGTCCGATACCAAGCAGTACTTCAGGTCTCTTCTGAAAAGGCAGAGAGCCAAGCAGACGTTGTGAGCATGACCTCTAATACTCCAGCACCATCTTTTATTACACTCTAAAGTGCTGGGCTAACACAGTGCTACTCCCACCGAGGTGTCTGGCAGTGAGGATACCCAGCAGCTCATAAAACATTGCTTGACCTGCCCACACAGACCTCACAGTACATCAGCAGTGCAGACAGAGCCGGTTATAAAGGCAACAGTCTATCACAGGTGAGGAGATGTGAAGGAAGCATGTAAGTAACGGAGAACTTCATCCGAGTTAGACACACACGCTCAAACATATGCATACGCGTCACACACATACAGTCATCAGATATAGGAAAGGTGTCAAGCTGCAAATGCACTTGGGCACTTGACCCTTGGGTTATTTGATGAGGTCAAAGGTCAGAGGACAGAAAATGTTGAGGCCACTCTGATCGCATGTGCTCGCTCCACACACATGTGTGTCCTCTTTCTCTGCACAAGAGGAGACTGGTGGGGCTCTTCTTCTAGGAGAACATCTCTAAATAGAACACACTTCCTCCTGCACGCAAGTAAAGCAGCGCTGGATCCCACTGAGAGAGGAAACACTCTGCCCATCAGTAGAATGTTATGATGAGTGAGCTCCATGGCAACTCCCACAGGATTCCGTCAGTTTGAGTCTGGGAATGAAATGCCCTCTAATCCCACTCATACACACGCACGCACGCACGCACGCACGCACGCACGCACGCACGCACGCACACACACACACACACACACACACACACACACACACACACACACACACACACACACAGGGCAGATATGGTTTATGAGTAAACAACCTGTGGGTGTAATTCATGTGATTGTACAATGATATAATCTGATGCTTCAGAAAAAATTATTTGACTGTATAATACTGCCAAAAACAATTACTGCATAGGGTCAAACCGGGTCCACTTTCATATTCTACATCAATCACTCTGGACAAACTTTTAATAAAATCTGGATTAGCGTTTGATCTAACCCTTAGTGCCACAGTCTCTCCTAGCCCAGCTAGGGTCCCTATTTCACTCCCTAGTTCAATCTTCCCTTAATACAGCTGTGCTACAACCCACCATGTCAGTGATGGTGTCACTAAGTCTAAGTCATTAGCATGTTCAGATGCTGAGTGTGTTCATCAGAAATCCACACGAGAGAAACTAACTCGACTCATATAAGCAGGTCTGTGAGAATGAAATTGAATATTCAAAGCTATGCTGAATGCCCAACCAGATTATTCTAGCCAGAATGTCTAATCTGGTTCCTCTATGCAGACTCCCCAACAGTGTGATTCTATGCCGAATCACTGGTCAGGTTCCTCTAGCCTGAATCTTAAAGTAGGGCTGGATGACATGGTCATATTGGGATTATACTTCTACACACTACCACAGTAATACAGTTGCATCCCACTGCATCCCACTGTTGAACTGTGTAAATACAACAATTCATCAAAAATACCCACAGAACATGTGAGATGCTCATAACACACAATAAAGAGCTTCTCATTTGCACATTGCAGCATTGTGGAACATCAATACCGCAAAGGTCAGTACTGCAATAGTAGTTAACAAATGCCATATTGTTCAGTCATCTGGGAGCTGGTCTGGGGCAATTCCAAACCAATGAAACTCACGCCCATATCCCCATCCGCTTAGAAAACCTCAGAAACAGCTTATAAATGAACTTCTACTTATGAATATCACGTTATTGGTGGTCTTATGACTGTGGAATTGAAGCTAAAACCATGGTTGTCAACAGGGAACCCAACAGTGTGGGCTCTCCCATGTGTCAGGAGTAGACATGACATGACAGAAACTAAAAAGTTAACGGTGGAAAACGCATAATTTTATTGATGCTGTGGCATGCAAATCCTAATAATCAGAGAGCAGACACACTGAAAGTCTGTAGCAGAAAGGGAACAGTGTGGTCTGCAGTGTGTGTTCATTCCTGAACTGGTGCTCTACATCCTGACAGGTGGGAGGTACTGGCCTCTTTCAGTCAGGTGCCATGCCAAAGTGGTTAAGTCCCTCCTCTTAGGTGCTGCATATCTAGCCTGACACACATTGTAGAGAATTCCAAATATTACACCCAGGTCATGGCACAGAAGTCCCATGTCTGGGTGTAATATTTGGAATTCTCTAAAATATTCACTCCATTCACACTATTTTGAATTGTCAGTTCTTTCTCAGAAAATTCTAAAGCCAGCTGATAGTATTAAAATGCTCAGCTTTGTTGAAAATGTGGGTGTAAACTGGGATATAAAGTGACAGACAGAAAAACAGAGAGAGAGAGAGAGAGAGAGAGAGGTGAACTGAGAGAGGAAGAGAGAGAGAAATATATTTTAGGCTCTGAGAAACATGTTCGATCTGTAAACTTACCAAGTTCTCTTTTAGCAATCCTGAGGAGGTTATAGCTCTTCCTAACCCATGTGTTCATTTATTCCAAACCTACATGTCCGCTGACACACAGCTTTTGTACTATTGTATTAAGACAAGGTTGCCAGTGTTTCAGATGAACAGAAAAGGGTCACAAATGTTTCATAACATGAAACTCGATCTGAAAAGAAGCCTTTATCCAGGTCAAAAGCCTAGCCCGGCATACCAAAAAGCAGCGAACAGCCAAAGAAATCTCATAACCAAAGAAACTGTTCTTCATCTGAACTCTGAATACATGACCCGTGACCCATGTCCTCCTTCATCACACTCTCCTGGTGTGCTGATGCTGCTTGCTCAACAGTAGCAAACCAAAAAAATTATCCCAAACTTGGCAACATACAAAACCAAGAAACCCAGCACAAAATGCAAAACACAGCCATGCGCAGGGGAACAGCATTAAGGAAACCACGAACAGCTCTGAAAGTTCTCAGAGAAAGAATGGGCAGATATGAAGGGGCAGAGAGATTGTGGAAAGATCTTACCGTGAAGAAAGCCTGGAGGAAGCACATGACAGTGAGCACTTCAGGAGTACCTGGAGAAAACCCCTCTCCTCCTTTGCCCCCCTTTCTCCCGTTTTCCCCCTCTCTCCCTTGCTCCTCCCCTCTTCGTTTCCCTCACTCCCCCTCTCCATCTCTCCCTGTCTCCCCCTCTACTTCTATTGAGCACTGCAGCACCCAACTACCATGTTAAACACACACACACACACACACACACACACACACACACACACACACACACACACACACACACACACACACACACACACACACACACACACACACACACAGTCTCAAGACATGTTGCTATTTTAAACTGCCTAACTGAACAATCCAGAGGGCAGCAGATTAAGAGGGAGAGAGAGAGAAAGAGGGAGGGGGCAGTCTTAGCCTGAGGAACTGCATAACAATTAAGTTTGCTCTGCTCTTTAATTGATGTGGTCCCAATTAAGTTATACATATTTTGGCTTCTATAGAACTTTCATAAGGTACAGCAAGTTTCATAACAAAACAGAAGTTCTGACAAGTTTGTTTCTGTAGATTGATACACATTACCAAAAAAAAGAGTGATGCGATTGTAAACATAATTGCAATGTTCTTCATGTCAGTACAAACACACAGATTATGACTGTTTCTCATTCAGTATGTTAAATATAGAATGACACTATGCAAATAAATAGTGTCCTCTACTGGTCAAAGACAGTAATATTTCTTTATGTGAAATGTGCCATATTTGTCAATTGTAATTTTTCATCGCAATCGAAATTTGTCCTCCGAATTTACTCATCTGTGCAGTCAGAACACACACACACACACACACACACACACACACACTAGTGATTACTAGGGTATTGATTGTGATTCCTGTCTAGGGTATCTAGGGTATTGGTAGTGATTACTAGTGATTATCTTCCTCTACTCAAAATGTTTTATTGCACAAAAGGACAATTTTTTTTTATATATATATGTATTTTATTGCATCTTTAAAGATTATTATCAAAACATCATTTTAACAGCTAACCTAATATAGAAATGCATTTACTCCATGTCTTCAATAAATGTATAAACCTTTTAATAACCTTTTAAGATATTTTGTACATTTTCGATTAGATAAAAGATTAGTTACACATTGGGTACATTTGTTAAAAAAAACAATCACTCAGGAAACAATCAGGAAAGACACACACACACACACACACACACACACACTTTATTGGGTACCCCATATGAAGCCCATTTTGCCTTCACAACTGCTTTAATCCTTTGTGGCATAGATTCAACAAGGTACTGGAAACATTCCTCGGAGAGTCTAGTCTATATTGACATGATAGCATCACACAGTTGCTGCAGATTTGTCGGCTGCACATCCATGATGCAAATCTCCCGTTCCACCATATCCCAAAGATTGAGATCTGGTGACTGTGGAGGCGATTCGAGTACAGTGAACTCATTGTCGTGTTCAAGAAACCAGTCTGAGATGATTCGCGCATTATGACATGGCGCGTTATCCTGCTGGAAGTAGCCATCAGAATATGGGTACACTGTGGTCATAAAGGGATGGACATGATCAGCAACAATACTCAGGTAGGCTGAGGCATTGACACCATGCTCAATTGGTACTAATGGGCCCAAAGTGTGCCAGGAAAATATCCCCCACACCATTGCACCACCACCACCAGACTCTCTGGAAACATTCCTCGGTGAGAGTCTGGTCCATATTAACATGATAGCATCACGCAGTTGCTGCAGATTTGTTGGCTGCACATCCATTATGCCAATCTCTCGTCCCACCACATCCCAAAGTTGCTCTATTGAATTGAATTCCCTTGCAGTATATTCAGAAATAACTCCTATGCTTGACTTTTGTCTTACTGCAGGGGTGCCCAATTAGTCGATTGTGATCTACTGGTCGATCGCGAAGGAAGTGTGGGTAGATCGCAGGACATTAAAAAGTAGGAGATGAATGACAGGCTATCATCCATCTGCACTGAGAGTTGTCTTTTGATTGACATACAGGGTAGCCAATCTGAGGTCTGAACTTCTGACATCCTACGCATGTGCGTTAAACTGCGCTAACTTGTTACCTTGCAGCATAGCTAGACTAAATACAACAAAGGGTATAAAAATGAGTGCCGTAGCTGGTCCGAGTAAGAAGCCTAAAACCTACCACTTGATACAGAATGGGAGGAGGATTTGTTTCACTATGTTTCACTATAGATTTTAAAAACAAATTGAAATATAATCTTCAATCAAAGCTCTCCAGGTATAGAGGAATACAGTCACATGGCGCTATGAAGCCATGGCCGAGGATTTGACCCAGAAACTTTGGAAGGATATTGCGGACTGCAAGTGTTTCTCGCTACAATTAGCGATACTTAAAAATACTTTATAAATATAAATAAATAAAATACTTTATTTATCCTAAAAGGAAAAGGAAAGAAATAATACACAATGTTAAATAGTAATAATAATAACTTAAATAATGATAATATAGAAGAAATACATTTGTTTTGCATTTTTATAGTAGGTAGATCATTGGTCATCTTATAAGTAGCTCGCAAGCTGAAAAGGTGTGGGCACCCGTCTTACTGACTTTCAGGACCAGGTTAAACTTTTAACGCTCTAATAATTTACAAATCACTATTTCCCAATGAAGTTCTACAGCATTTGCTAAAGAGACATTTTTGCATAAAGAGACAAGAGATTATTCTGCTACAGTCAGAGGGTTTAGTGCTGTTTAGTTCCCTGCCCAGAACAGAGAAACATCAGACCTTAAGCCTAATGTTTTTCTTTAGTTCTGGAAACGTCCACGGTTGTTGTAATCATTGAGGTGACCTCTGATTGGGTTGGCAGCAAGATCAGTTGAGGAATCTAGAAGTGAATCACAACCAGGGCTGGTTGTTAAGCACCCAGCAGTGTCTAAATGAAAAGGAAATGACATAAAATGTCCTTCAAGTGCACACACACACACACACACACACACACACACACACACACACACACACACACACACACACACACACACACACACACACAATGCCAGACTTTAGTGCTCAGTCTTTGACTGCCACTCACAACTCCTTGCTAGATCAAACACTTGCACAATTCATACATTCACTGAATTATCCCCAAAGGAAAATCTCAGCCTGGGATTATCCCATCAGCAGTATAATAATATTAATGACTGTAAAGACAAACAAATCTGTCACCACAGGACATACCATGCAGGGTTGGTGTCACTCCTCACCTGGAAACTTCTTTGCAAACAAGGTGTTTCCGTTTGGTTAAAAACAGCTATTGTCAACTGCTTGGTCATCACATTAGCTATATTAACACCCACGGTGAGGCAAAATTTGGTCAGTACAGAGATCAATGAACCACTTTAACAGAAAGTCTACAATACGTGTCTACAATTACCTCTAATATTGTTATTTCCAACAATGCCTTCAAATTATAATGAAGATCTGAATCAACTTGTACATCTATTAAAATCTATATAAAATCTAATAGCCTATAGTTGAGGGCTATTCCAAAATATCCAGTTTGTCACTTTTTACAATGACAGCTTGAAAGGTTAAATGTAGAGCCGTGCAAAATCAGTGGCCTTGACTTAGATATTGTTAAGTAGCCATAGTAACAACTCCTTGTGTGAGCATCATGTCTTAGAATTGTGCCTGTGACCACTGGAAAACGCTTATTTGAGGGCTTATATTCCTGTTTTTACCCAGTTTACCCCACCCAGTGGAAAGAGACCAGAATCCCTGTTTAAGAGTAGTCATCCAGTTGTCAAGTGCCCAGAAACCAGCAGTTTCAAAGTTTCTAAGCAGCAGGCTTAGTTCATGTTGGACAGAGGACTCATGTCTGTTGAAGTCACTCCCCCAATGGCGTGTTAACTGATGAGGCGTGAGAAAAGTAATCTTTTCATTACATGTTCCAGCCTGAAGACTCGGTGTCCTCTTTCATGTCAGTGCACAAGGGTGGAGATTATGTCCATTTGGTCGTGAGTGCTTACACATAAACATGGCTCTACTGTGTCAGGTCTGGAGACTGAGGGATGCACAAATCTACAGGTTTGCCTCTGGAGTTCAAGAGTACAAAAGAACAGTGGAATCTATGCCAACCGTTACTAAGGAGTCTCCATTGTGACAGCCAGCTTTAAAGCTGCCTGGTTTTGGAGGGCCTTTTTTTAAAGGGGCGGGAAGGGGGATTTTGTTTCCTGTGGGAAACAGGAAGTTACTAAATGAGGAATATGTTCATGAAAATAAGAATGCTGATTGGAATATGTTGGTCAGAGAAGAAAGTGTGTCTCACAGCTCTTGTTTGAACCATTCACACCGAAGGTTTTATTTACTCGGATCATATACTGATCATACACTGGCCATATACTAATCATACGCTGATCATAAACAGGTTTGATTATATGATTATACATGATTACACATGACTATACACTGATCATACACAGGCCACACACTGAATACAGTAGAACCCCAGAACCCAATGCTAATTTGTTCCGGAAGGAGCGGAAACGGATTAAAAACGGAGAACGGATTAATCCATTCTCAACCATCAAGTTGAATTTCAATGCTAAGTCCGTCACACTTTTTCATACTTCTCTATGAATGCCCTTTTCTACTCTATTGTTATTCTTACTGTTTTCCTCTTCTGTTTTTCTGCTATGTCTTTCTTAGGACCCATGTTTTTTGTCTAAAACAGTACAAAAAACACAAAAAACAACAAAAATACAGCAAAAGCTTGGAGCACAGCCTCAAAATGGTTTAAAACCCATTGAACAACAACGCGAACTAACGCCAACTAGCAGCATGTGACCGAAGCAATTTGTTAACAAACATTACGTGAGTCAGGTCGGATTCCAAAGTTTTGTTCGAGCTCAGAGTTAAAATTTTCTCGAAATTTTGCGTCAAACTCCGAATATGTTGAGTACTGAGGTGGTCGAGTTCCGGGGTTCTACTGTATATGCACACCATTGGATGAAAATAAGCTCATCACTGGCAGATCAATCCTACTCAAGGCATACTGCACATCCCACTCCGAGTAGAAAGAGCAATCTGATCCTACACTTTATGCTGATCATTGCTGGTGGCTTGTGTATTGTATGCTGTGTAACTGGTGCATTTTTCTGGGATTTACCCAAGCAGCTTTGCCAAGAGAAATTACCACAATGGTCCAGAACAGCCACTGCAAATGAACAAGCACCATCTCTTGTTTCCCAAGGAGAGGACAATACCACTGAGTTATTACCAGAACCCTGGCAATGAATCAGCTTGGCAAATCCCTCCAACTCTCTCTCTCTCTCTCTCTCTCCCTCTCTCTCTTCAATTCATTGGTGCTTTATTGGCATTACAAATGTTCACACTTGCCAAAGCTTTGGTGAAGAAATTATAAAATATAGAATGGTAAACCAAAGATAAAATAGACAAACCATTTCAATCATGAACCAGCAAATAGAAGGTAGGGATTTTAACCACCAGCACCAACAACAACAATATTAATGTAGATTATGCTGTGGTCATGGGTCGGTGCTGCTCATAGCTCATATGGTCACTCAGTGACCCTTAGACTGTAGCAGTGCTGCCATAGTGATGACCTTTTTATATTCACAAAGAACATAAAGCAGCTTCTCATCACTAAAAACTACTTTTATACTTGGGGAATATGTGACTGATCTGGGTTAATTTTGTACAGTGAGTTAGGAAGCACCGCTCTGTCTTAATCTCATAGTCCTGATTTTCATTGCACTGTGTCTTCTCTTCAGGTATCCAGGGCTGTTTATGTCTGCTGGTCTCTATGGCCACGCAATGGGCACTGAGTTTGTACCTAAGAGTAAGCTTCAGTTTTAGATCAGACACCATGCTTAGGTAGTCTGTCATGCTGTATTGATTTACTCTGACTTTCTCAATAGGTGATAAAGAGTTTGAGGTGTTTTGTTATTTGGGTGATTCAGATTATCCTTGCTGTTATGTTCTGGTCCTGAACATGTGCAGTATTAGTGTATGATACTCAGTGGTGGAAGAAGTACACAGACCATGTACTTGAGAAGTCCTCCCTTTACTCCTCTACTTAAAAGTATTGTAAAAGTATTGGCCTTCAAAAGTACTGAGTAAAGTTAAGGCTCTAATATTTAGCACCATACTCTGCATGTAAAATTGTCAAATAATTTATAAAGTGCTATGTTTGAATATTTATTATTTCACAATATTGATGCATTTACCTATCTGGAAATTCCAAGGACTATGAACTATGGTTAAACAAAGATTTTGACATACCTTTTTTAATGAACACGTAAGCCTGTAGGGATGACAAATTTCTCATATTGTAGTGGAGTAAAAAGTCAAATATTTGACTTTGAAATGTAGTGGAATTACAGTAAAAAACTTTACAAAGACGGAAATACTTGAGTAACGTAAAGGAACACACTAAAAATTACTTATGTACAGTTACAAATTTACTTTGTTACTGTCCATCACGGGTGGTACTGTAGAGAGGGGATAATTGTAACAACTGGGAGAGAGGGCTGAACGCAAGTGCAGACTGAACAATTAATTTAATGACAAAACTGATACATATACAGCACACAGAACATACACCAAGAATAATCAAACACCTAACATATGAACCAAACAACACTAACAGAAATAGCTGGGTGGACAAGGCAAAAAAAAAAAAAAAGCAAAGACATCAACAAGCAAAATCACTAGAGAGACCAAAGTCTGTAAGGTACTTACAACAAGGTACTTACAATAACCGACAACACAAGAGACTAACCACAAGACTTAAATACACTAACCAAACAAGGCCCTCAACAAGACACAGCAGAAAGCAATAACGAGGGGGCGGAGAACAAGGCAGGGGAGTGAAGACAGACAACTAGGAAATTTCAAAATAAAAGACACAAACAGAAGACATGACTGACAGGAGGGAGGCAGGACTGACAATAATTCTCTTTGCCCAATGCTTAGATCTGCAGAGCTTCACAAGCTTCACAGCTCCCTCATCTGTTTTGATCCAATGCAACCAAACAGACATGAGGATGCGTAAAGACAGCTTTCCTAGTGATCCTAATAATGAAGGCTCCTTGCCTGAATTATTGAATTATGAAGGAGGTTTATGAAGAGGTAGTGGAGGTGGACTGGATCCATCAGGTGACAAATTCAGATGGGATGAACTACAGGGAAACAGAGACAGTCTACAGAGACAAGAGAGGAAAAGCATCAGTGTCTTCAGAAGACACAACTATAACAAATGATACCACAAACGTCAATCTACACCTCCACTGCATGGCTGCCAACGCAAATTTTAATGCCCCTTTTAACAGAGTACAAAGTAAAGAGCAGACTCTCTCTAAAGGCCTAAAATAAACACTAACTTCTCTCCTGCACAGCTTACAGACATTTTAAAACAAAGCCTGATAAGACTAACAATTATTCTTTTGTAGAGCTTTAAAATGCTTTGTTTTGGAAAACAGTCAATGCAATGAGAATGTGAGGAAAAGCAAACACACATTCTCTTGGAGGAATGCATGTCGTCTCGGACATCAAATGAGTAAAAAAAATATTTTATATATATAAATGTGGATGTTTAAATCATCACATTCATCACATCACATGGGGCTCTAATACAATGTCCATTCGTATTAAAATGCCTTGACACTGGAGATGACATATCCTTAATCCTGATGGTCTGAAGGTGTTCAACAAAACAATTAGTGAGTCTTCTCTTGGTTTCTTCAATGTAATGCTGATTACATATCTTGCCAGTAATGCAATAGACAATTCCTGCTGTAGTGCATGAGGATGAATGAGTGATGACAATTGATCCTTGCCAGTTACTTTTGTGCTTGAGTTAATATATTTACACGTAGCACGTCTAGACCGGTTGTAGGCTGAAGTACCACAGTCGGATTCTTAATGGTTAATTTAATCATTCTTTAATGATTTCTTTAATGTTCTTGTCTCGTCTATAAGAAATTAGTGGAGGATCCTTAAAAAGGGATCCTGAAGTCTTTAAGTAGTAATATCAGCCACTGTTTTATTTGTGGGATAAGTCAGGAATTGTTGTTATCTCAGTAGATTGCTTATAGGTCAATGCATCCACTCTCTGAGTAGGTAAAACATGAGCAAATGCAGCATCTATGACTCCCTTAGGGAAATCACAATTTTGAAAACATTTAAATACTTTTCTGGAGGAAGTCTTCACTGTCACTACAAATGTGCTTAAGATATAATGTGCTTATATACATAAGGGTTTATACATAGTCTTGGCTTCCACAGCTCCACTGAGTTCTCGATAAAGACTCTTAAGAGTCTTATTTATGTTATATAGCTTTGCGTTTCAGGATCCATGTGTGGGGCACTGAATCATAGGCCTTCTTGTAGTCAATCCAGTCTCAAGTGTTTTATCCATGAGTAGCTGGTGCTTGGCTCCTCTGATGTTCTTTCTGGGACCGAATGGGAGAAGGAAGCATCATGTCAGGAACTGGAGCTGTCCAGCTCTTTATACCTCAAACCCTCTCTTGGACATCTGCTAGTATGACGGTTACTGGGTCCTGCTCAGAGAGACTGCTGTGCTGTAATCAACATCCACTAGGCATTGTTGCTGTGTGATGCCTCATTCTCCCATTTGCTTCTCCATTATTATTCAGTCTCCAGCACTGGTGGTCTGTTCTCATTCTCATGCTGTTACCATGTTGGGTGGATCGTGGGAGAACATCCCATTTATCGTCCTGGCTTCTGTTTCTTTTGTATATCTCATAAGGCGGGCAGCCAGAGCTGTTGATCTTTGCTTGGCACTCTCTGAAGCCTCGGGTATGTACAGCATAGTGTACTTCACAGGTACCTTCTTCACTTTCATCATGTCTTTGTGATGTTCCTGAGAACATGACAATGAGGAATGTCCTTTGGCAAAGGACACATGTACTCCCTACCATGACACCACATGTAAGGGTTGGGTCATCCTAGTACATGGATGCATCCTAGTGCATGGATTACCACTAAATCAATCCATAACCGTGGGTTAGCAAAATCCTAGTCCAAGCCATAGCCCCTAACCACAGCCTGTAATCCTAACTCTAAGCCTAACCCTACCCTGGAATTCCCCATGAATTCACAAAAAAAAAATCACACATCGTGGTTTCCTGAATAAAGCAGGTTAATAAAACAGATTGCATAACAATGTGTTTTTATGGGACAGTGATGGTATTTATTATTATGTTCATTTATTTATTTATTTCATTTTTTTATTACTATGTTTTTGCAGATGCTCCAGTACACTGGTCATGCTTTATTGAGATTTGTTTTGAGCATGTGAGGAGAGCTCTACTGAGGTTCATGTTGAGGGTGTCAGGAGAGCCTTCAGCTCACGATGGAGATTCTTGGCCCAGTGCTGCTCTCTCACGCACAGCGGGTCTGAGTCGCGCCCAAGAGCGTGAGAAACTCCACTCAGACACACGAGACAGTCCCTCTCCAAAAAAACAAAACGCAGTGGACTGTTCCCTACTGGCAGGAACCTCTTGTCTGGTCACCTCAGGATTCCGTGGCTGTAGGGCTGTTTGGCAGGACCCTCCCTCCAGCCACCTCAGGTGTCAGAGCAGGGTGTGCGGGGCTGTGTTTCACAGGACTCCTCCTATAGACACCCCAGGAATTAGAGCCTTTAGGGCTGTGTTCACACAGGCTCATTTGCTTCCTGCGCTTCGCACTGCTGCAGTCTGAGTTTGAGTGCCTTGGCAGCTGTGATAAATGTACTATCACAGCTAGACATGAACTTTGATAAGAATAGTAGTTTCCTCTGAGATCTGTCTCGAGGTGGATGGGGGTGTTCGTGAATTGGCTGTTATGTGTGTTGGAAACATATACAGAATAATGGTTACATGGGCAAGTCTGTGGCAGATAGTTGCTTGAGGTAGTTGCTCATGTTTTGGTCAGGGCTGTATTTAATAGGCGTGACAGCCAGGTGCTGTAGAAGTTAAGGTGCATACCATAACCGTCAGAATGTCAACATGCTGCATTTTTACAAAGACTGTATTACAAAGATGTTAAAAGGCCATTACAATTAAAAAGGCTGTAAAGTAGATCACTGGAACCCATATATGGAAATGTTACAGATATAACAGAAGTTTTACATACCTTTGAACAGAAGATGATGCGATAATGAGAAAAAAATTATAATTTGCAAGACAGCCAGAACAATTTGCAGCCAGATGTACAAATATGGAATTTTCTAATATAGCTCACAGACTTGCACTGAATCACACTCAAATCATGCTTATGGGGAAATTATGAATTGCACTTATGAACACAAAAGAATCAGTTCATCAAGTACTACTTAGCTGACCTTCTGGGTTGTATGTGGGACAGAATGAACAACACAAATGTACATGAGGTCCCCTGCAGTAGGTCTAAATGGTCACTCCATGCCTGAAATGCCCACTCCCGTCCTCCACCCGCTGTAAGGCTGAGGGTTTCTTTGTTATGGCTCTTTTTCCCTCTTTGGAAGTTGAATGCAATAAATGAAAGACACCAATGTGCTTCTTGTACTTCACCTTTCAGAAGCAGCCGGAAGGAGGCGGAGCCAGGGGCGGGCAAAGAGACGCCATAGGTGCGTGGGAGGTCCGGAGGGGCAGGATGCACGGCAAGAGCTGTGAGAACAGCCTGCTCTCTTTCAGGTCCCATAAAAGGACAGAGGCCTTGTCGTTGCCACAGTAACGTGTCAACACGGGCGAATAATTAAACATCCGCTTACTGATTTGCATCTTAAGCGAGGTCTTTCTCCAGCAGCCAGGCGCCCTTGCTCGTAAGGAGGGCTAATGCAAAGAGGCCTCCCCGCTTTCCAAGGTCCACTTAACACGGGGTTTTTGTGCTTTTAGAGGCGGCTGACTAATGAGAAGACATGTTAACCAACAAACTGGGCAACAGCAGCAGGAGCCAATCTCACAACGCTGGACCAAAACAGGACCAAAACCAGTCCAAAACCAGGCCAAAACTGGGGCCTTGTGCCTTGTGTACATGTTGGGCTTTGCCCGTCTTGCCATTACAGGCCTTCCGCTTCATTATCAGGATCTTGTTGGTGGTGGTGTTCTCTGTCTAGTCAGCCTACACTTACTGGCCACTTCATTAGAAGCACTTCTAAGTTGTCAGTGTCTATAGTCAATCACCTATTGCCATGCACATCAGTTCAGACCTCACTGATGTCTGGCTGGTAAACCACTCTCATCCTGGCAGTAGTAAGGACATCCTAGCAGTGTCCGAACTCCTGTAGCACTACTGTGGTCATTAAACCTGTGCTAGTACCACCTATACTCTCAGCACCTGCAGTCTAGTACATGACCTGGTCCTCACAGTACAACAGAAGGCCTTTGGGCTTGAGATCATGGATTCCCAGCGAGATCTAGAGCCTGCAAGAGCACACCTTAACCCTGCCCATGCACTTCCACACATCATTTGGCTCTTCAGGTAATTATCAAGTCCAGCATGAGTCGAAACACTTAGAACCGAAAATTCTGAGGGGCCATTTGAGAAGCTGTGAGGACCACTGCTGTACTTTAATCAAAAATGTATTTGTCTCTCTCTCTCTCTCTCTCTCTCTCTCTCTCTCTCTCTCTCACACACACACACACACACACACACACACACACCTCTCCGCCAAAAGACTTCAAAAACACACCAAAAACAGCCGATGGTACTTGAATTAAGCACATTTCCTTGCCATCAACCTTCTCCCGCATGTGTCCTCTCCACTCCTCATGCCTCCCCCTCTCCCTCTTCTCTGCTCACCCTGTCTCTCCCATCTCCCCCACAACTCTTCCTGCGCTCTGTGCGTCTTCATCGCGTGCTGCGGGGAACAGCCACCTCTGGAATGTTCCTTCACTTGGCCACAGGTGCCTTTGGAACTTCACAGGGAGATTTAAACATTCCCAGCACTAGAGTTCTTCGTGCATGGCTCCAGTGCACGTTTGCTCTAAAAATATTTAACTGGCAGCACTTTTCTGCACTCTATATTGAACCCATATTTCACACTGTCCTCAGCCACAGGGCAGGTATGCCTTCATAGGCTTCCTGACTACCTCAGGCACATATCAGACCAGGCCAACTGCTGTATGCCCCATTGCTGTTCTGAGTGAGAGATCTAATGCATTACAGTACAATAACACAGTACAGTGCAGCGTTAAATGTACAGTGGTCTAGAGCTGTGAGGAGTCACTAACCGGCACAGATTAGTGTTCACCTGATGGATCACTCCAGACAGAAGATACCAGCCATTTTCCAAGCACTTGATGACTCTGTGCTTACTGGCAGTTACTAGGGTACATTCACTGCTGGCTGTTCTAGCATATTTTTGAGCTCTTCCTTTAAGATGAATGGTGCAAGCCCATTTGTGCATGCGTCAGCCTGAGCAGGGGTTGGGTGTGCTTCAGTGGACAGGCCAGTGTTTGACCTAGGGACTGTCCTTGCTCTGTTTGCTGATCTGCAGGATGAGTCTGTCATCACGGAGGATGAACAGTGCTTGCTGCAGCTGTGCATAAGACTCACGATCCACATTTGAACGCACTAAAGAGCCAAGCTAGGGAAGAACCTGGCCCTGGGCACACCTCCCAAAGAGACACAGGAAAAGCAATGCTACACACACACACACACACACACACACACACACACACACACACACACACATGCGTGCGCACGCACACAGCACTGTAAACCACCAGGAAAAAAGAAGTAAACTGAAGTTTATTTATAAACTCACCCTATAAAAACACCCTATAAATGAAATAATACAGGAAAAAGGGAAGGAAAAAAGAACAAAAAAGATTTTTAAGAGATCAAGAAACAATACAGATACAACTCCATCAAAATAACTAAAGACAGAGAAACGCTATTTTATGTTGGGAATTAAACTGCTGTTGTGTGGAATGAAATAATAATATTTACAGGTGAATATTGAAAGGTGAAATGTGTGTGAGAGAGAGCAGAAAAGCGTGTGTAAGAGGGAGAGAGTGTCATCCAGCATGACCAGGAGGACCACAATACTCAGAACCCCCTGAGACATCTTCATCGTTCCTCCTCTCCTCATTATTAGACACACACCTGTTCCCACTTTATGTACACCCATTTAAATGACTGCATACCATAACATCATTGCGCAGTGTTCCTGAATCCCTGGTGTAGTAACCATAACAAGCATTTCTCTCTGTTATTCTGTTTCATGGTTCAACCTGGTTTGTGTCTCACTATTCTCTTCTGGATTTGCCAATTTAGCTGATTCATTACGAGTTTTGCATGCTGACATGGATCTGCTGTACATATTATGAGAGAGGAGCAAACCGATCATACATAGAGCACAATAAATGTCAGCCTGTCATAACCTGAGGCTCAACCAAACAAATTATTTTTCATTATTATATATTTAGAAATTGTTTTGGCTCTTATTTTCCTTTTCTTTATTGATTATTAATAACTCTGTAAATTATGTCATTTCTAGTGCTCTATTCCAATGTATAATTGTGTCTATAATACTGTCTTTCTCTTATCTAAGTTATGTTTATACCTAGGTATTTAGTGTTAACTGCTTTGGCAACAGTATATTTGATTAAATTCATGCCAATAAAGCATTGTTGATCTTGAACTTGAGAGCAAGAGAGTGTGTGAGGGAGAGAGAGGAAGTGTGTGTGTGAGGGAGAGAGAGCAAGTGTGTGTGTGAGGGAGAGAGAGGAAGTGTGTGTGTAAAAGGGAGAGAGAAAGAAAGAGTATATGAGAGGGAATGGAAGAGTGTTTGAGGGAGAGAGGAAGAGAGTGTGTAAAAGGGAGAGAGAGAGAAAGTGTGTGAGATGGAGAGAGAAAGAGTAAGTTATAGGGAGAGAGAGAGAGGAAGGGAGTGTGTGAAGGAGAGAGGATGAGTGTGTAAGAGGGAGAGAGAGAGTGAGAGGGAGAGAGCCTGGATGCCTCAGACAGTGAATCCAGTGAAGCCTTGTGCTGGTTTGACCTCCGCACTCAGTGGCCGTTTATAATGACAGGTTGAAAATGGATGCCAGTTCTTGAAAGAAAGTACTCGTAAAATTAGTGGTTAGTGAGGGAAGAGGGACGAGAGAATGCCACACAGATCTATGAGAACTGGGATGGAAGCAAGCCTTGAAAAACACACACACACACACACACACACACACACACACACACACACACACACACACACACACACACACACACACACACACACAAGCTATACACCTTCTTTCTAGGCCTGTGTTGAAAAAATCGATTTTCCGATTCAGAATCGATTCGCATATGATGATCTGATAATCGATTCGTACGTCTAAAGATCGATTTTTTAGTCTTTTACCCCCGCCTTGTCACTGAATTCAGGCAGGCGTGCTCGGTCTAACTAACTGTAAAACAACATGGCGTCGGACAGTGCCGGGAACGACGATAGTCAAATCGGCAATCTAAAAACAGAAGGACAGTTTATCCAGTGTCAGTGACTATTTACAGTTAGTCCATGTCACTGACAGTTTACCCAGTGTTTTTACAGTTTAAAAAAGTTAAAAATGTTCTTGTAACGTAGGGCGCAAGGCGATGGACGAGAAAGAATCCTTTGCCCTTTCCAAATCGTTACGTTTATTACATTTACCGAAGCGCAGACAGCGCACATAAAACACGTTTACATAGAACATGTGTGACTCAAACAACGACGAGCACAGGACGCTGCGCGAACACACAAACCCCACGTGACGAGACGAGCCACAGGTGAGACCAGTGACTGTATATACGGTCTTTGGGTGAGACGGATTCACAAGACGCACCCGCGGAGATCTACAGACGCAGACAACGTAAACACACGCCCAAAAGGGAAGGGTCAGGGACCGTAACGTGAGAGTTCTGTTCTTATATTCGCACTTTAAAGAAAAATACACGTTTACATTTTATACTTTCAGTTTATTAAGTGTGAGCACTTTTAAAATAAAAATGCATTTGGTAGCAACAGCTTTTGGGTGAATTCTTAATTATTTCAATCATAATAATAATGCACTGGTTAGTGTCCCAGTAGGAGTCCACTGTTGCAGATATAGACACCTCAAAGATGTCCTCTGTTTATTGTCCTGTTTATTACTGTCACGGTACAGCCCCTGACCACTCCCTCTGGGCGTGTGTTCATGTCGTCTACGTCCAGTCGTCTGCGTCTGTGTATCGTCGTGGTTATGGTTGTGTCCGAGTGTAATTATCAGTTTCACCTGTGGCTCGTCATCACTCTGGGATCATGTGGTTTGTCTATTTAATGTGCATTCGCGCAGTGTCCCGTGCTCGTCTTTGTTAGAGTCGTACACGTTCCTGTTTTGTGTTCTACGTGCGCTGTGTTCCAACCCTCCGGCTCACCGTGAGGAGGAAGTGAGTCCTCCGCCGTCCGAATACTCAGGGTACAGTCTGCCTCCTTCTGGATACTCGGAGGGCGGGTCATACACTGAGGAGGAGGTGGAGGTGAGCCCGCCGGCCTCGGAGAGCTCTGGAAGAACTGTGAGGGAGTGGAAGGAGAGCGGTTATCCCTCTCACTCCAAGGGGAGTGAGAGGGACTCCCAGTGCTGCACCCCGGAGGAACCCATGGTATGGAGCCTGGGTGGTTCGGAGGAGGGGATGGAGACTGAGGAACCCTCACCCGCAGCCAGATCAGAGGAGTCTCCACCATGCGGAGGTGAAGTCCCCCTGTGGGGCGCGCGGAGACCGGAAAGCGAGCGTCGGCAGGCGTATCCGACCGCGCACACCCCGAGGGCGCGCAAAGAGACCGGTCGCACGCCTACCGAGAGGACTGCAGGGGCGGCCGCCAGTCGTGCCGCTCCCGGCAGAGGGTTTGCGGCAGGAGCACAAGGGAAACCACCCGCTGCAGCGCCCGCAGCTCAGGGAGGATTCCCCTCCCTGACAGCGCTCTTACAGGCGCGAAGCCTGGCTCCGTTTTCATGTTTTCTTGTTCCAGTGTTTGTGTCTGTCCCTGTATTGTTCCCGAATCCCCTATTCCCTTTTGTGCCTTTGTTCTTAAATGTTCCTGTTTGTGTTTTCGTGAATGTTCCGTGTTTTGTGTCTAACGTCTTTTCCCCTGTCTTCCCAGGGAGGGTGTTCTAGGCTGTTCGTGGTGGATTCCCCACCGAGGGCGGTCATCTCCCTGACACAGGACTGAAAGCTCCGGGTCCGCCCATCGGCGTGAGTTCGGGGCATTCAGTTCTGTTGGCACCCCGGGACGGGTAGTGCCCTTGGTGAGGGGCTCTGTCTTGGTACAGTCCCTGACCACTCCCTCTGGGCGTGTGTTCATGTCGTCTACGTCCAGTCGTCTGCGTCTGTGTATCATCGTGGTTATGGTTGTGTCCGAGTGTAATTATCAGTTTCACCTGTGGCTCGTCATCACTCTGGGATCATGTGGTTTGTCTATTTAATGTGCGTTCGCGCAGTGTCCCGTGCTCGTCTTTGTTAGAGTCGTACACGTTCCTGTTTTGTGTTCTACGTGCGCTGACTGCGCTATTTGTATAAATAAACGTATCGTTCGTTTAAGGAGACTGGACTCGTGTCTCGTCCTTCCTCCAGCGCCACAGCGTCACAATTACCTTTCCTGAAGGTAGATTTATGATGACCCTTTTCACCAGTCTTCCAGCCATCAGTAACTACCAACTACCAGTAACTATTTGCTGATTAATATCAATATAATACTAGTTTTAACATGTTGCTTCTGTACATAGTCAGGAAACAGCTCAAATACTTTTAATAACACTAAACTCCGAATTGGATCGAATCGGATCGAATTGACTAAATCGGATTAAATCGAAATAAATCGATTCTTAATCTTCAGAATCGGAATCGGATCGATTCTTGGAATTTGAATCGATACCCAGCCCTACTTCTCTCTAACCTCTATTTGATATATAATAAAACCATCAGATTCATTTGCACAAAAAGAGTGTCAGATGTGGGTCAGAGCAGGAGGTCTAAAGCAGGGTGTGTGGGTCCAATGTGTGCGGGTCCAAGTGTGTGTAGGTCCAAGTGTGTGTAGGTCCAAGTGTGTGCGGGTCCAAGTGTGTGTGGGTCCAAGTGTGTGCGAGTCCAAGTGTGTGCGGGTCCAAGTGTGTGCAGGCCCAAGTGTGTGTAGGTCCAAGTGTGTGCGGGTTTAAGTGTGCGCGGGTACAAGTGTGCGCGGGTACAAGTATGCGCTGCGACAGGTGTGCGCTGCCGACAGGTGTTCGCTGGGACAGGTCGGCTGGTGTGTGCATACTGTACCTCTGAAGCCATTTTTCCTGAAATGCAGATCGTGTACAAGCTACGACACGCTGGCCTTGTCAAGACCTGCCTGAGACACGCCTCACACACACACGAGGAATGGCTGCCATGGTGACTCTATACACGCACCATGATCAGCTGCACACAAATCAGCACATAAAGGCTCCAGAACTTGATGAACTGAATTCCTGCATGGGCCTAAACTCCCACGTTCCCTCCTCCTTCACAAGCTGTGCGGAGTGTTGTGAATGTGCAGTCAGGACTGAGATCTCTCTCACTCTCTCTCTCTCTGCTGCACATAGGGCCCAGAATCTCCAGAGTCATCACTATACACCCGTCTGATTCAGTAAAACAGCAGAAAAAAATCTTGCTGATCCCTAGATTAAGTAGGTGTGCTAGAGGACTGCAAATATAGCTCAGCGTTCCAATTGGACGTCCGGGAGCACGACTGTTAAATCACTGAGCTATCATGACCACGGAGGGGGCTACACCTGTGGTTACATACACCTGCTGACCGCGGGAGTGGTGAGTGGTGTTGAGAGTGGAGGTGACATGCAGGCAGTACGTCTGGATGCTGCTCATGGGCTCTGCTGGAGGCTGAGAGGATGGAGACACTGCCACAGCAGGGCTGATGTCACTCTCAGCCTTGGGAACTTGCTCCATACAGACTCTCTCTGTCTCCCTCAGAAGGCCACACACAATCCTCTCTCTCTCTCTCTCTCTCTCACTCTGTCTCTCTCACTCTGTCTCTCTCACTCTGTCTCTCTCTTTCTCACTGTCTGTTATTTTGTCTTTCTGTGTGTCTCTCCATCCCTGTCTTCCTTCCTGCTTTCTGTCACTCTGAGTTGGTTGCTCTCCAGTTAATGTCCAGTACGTCTTCCAATTTTAAAAAATGGCCTCAGGAACAGCAGCCCAGAGATCTGTGGCTTTGCTCCGAGAGACTATTCTAAGAAACGTCAAGACCAAAAGCATTTGTGCACACACACACGCACACACACACACGAGCAAACACACATACACACACACACACACACACACACACACTCACACACACACAAACAAACACACAGGAAGTCGATATTAAAATGTTGTACGTTCTGGATCATACAACAATTACACATGAGAAATGACAATTCTTAGCACAGTATTCCACAGAACAAAAGGTGAAATGTTCCTTGTGTCAGCAGAGAGCTTTGCTGTATAAACACAGCACATGCAGTCCAAACTCCCACATGCAATAGAATGCTTGGAAATGTTGCATGATCTATCTAATACGGACATGTACACAGAACACGACAGAAAATGAGGGTTCTTATGCTCACAGGTAGCACAGAGGAGCAAAACTTAACACACAGTAGCCAATGCTACACACACAACAGGCAAAAACACTTTTGGAAAAAGCACACACTTCAACCAAAACTCTTGCAACTCTTGCCAGAACCATATTATTGCATGTAAAAGCTACACACAAAAATCAGATGATTATCATTTCATATATGTGACTACACACTGAAGTGACAAATGGAAAACACTAGTACCAGGTTTCAGTGTTTAGTTTGTAGTCTGCTGTGAAGGTCTGTCAGAAGTCTCACATATAAATGAATATTCACAAATATAGAGGTTATTTCTGCATATTCAATACATTTACACCATAAAGTAAAACGCAATTACAAGGGGAAGGGATTTTTTTTTTGGTTTTGCATGAACACTACAGCAACACATGCTGTATATACTGCAAACACATATATATATATACTGCAAACAAAAAAGATCCATCACGTGCTGAATGTATTTGCACTGGTGGGGTTGGTGACCACCTCCATGCCAAAAAGAACTCAACAGCAGTGGAGAGTTTGGTGGAGGTGAAGCACAACAAATCGTGGTTGTTCAATGAACCAGTTTGTACTTGAGCAGCCCAGTGAAAACTTATGTTGTCCCAGATAACAAACAAACCTGGACTGTTCTGGTTCATCCCCCTAGTGATGGAAAATGAGTATGTTGTGCTCTGTGTTGAAGAAGGTGATGATGTGTTTTGTAGGGACCAAGAGTGGCATGATGATGAGTGGCAAATTCATAGTGCAGTTGTTTCACACTGTCACTGGCCCAGTCCGGATAGACTCACTGAATGAATGTTGCTGATGGTGACGTTGTCAGTAATGATGTGCTGCTGTAGTTGTTGGATCGTATGCAGTTGTTTCCTCTGACCATATTGATGATGGTCTCTATCTGTTCTGAGGTGGATAGCCACCCTGCAAGGGGTAAACTAGTACATGATGTAGTATGTATAGAGGATAGGTCTACTGATCTATTCTCATTTTGAAATGTCTGGATGATGCTACAGTGTAGTAGCACAGATAAGGTTTGGCCTCCAGAAAACCCAAAGCATGCTTGACCACTTGGTCAACCAGAGTGGCTCTGATATCATCCATTATGGTTGCTCATCCTCTTCCTCATCCTCGTACTCTTCATCATCATCTCTATGCAGTATTGAACTCCACTGATGTGCAACCAAGATTTGCAACTTTAGGCTTTGATGTCTAAAGATTTGCAAAAATTAGCTAGAAGTGTTGTAATGTGTGAGAACTGGGTATGGATATTGGTAGGTGAGTGTAGCAGTTGCGTGACAGTGTTTTCCAAAAGAAACACATGGGTTTCATTTTTGAATGTTGCGTCTTATGTGAACAACTGTGTTTTAGAATTTCTAAACGAGTTTAAGGCAGAGAATGTGCTTTAGCACACCAGGTCAATAGATAGGCTACATGAGGTTAGTTGTTTCAGAAATTGTGCTATAAGAACCACTTTTTGTGTCTTAGCAGCTTCAAAAAACTGTAATGTTGATGATTATGGCATATAGCTAATGAAAACCCAAAAGTCATTATCTCAGAGAATTTAAATAAATACAGTAACACAAAACACCTGCAAAAGTTTCATAAACGATTAAAATGGTCCCTTAGTCTGGTTCAGTAAGCTACACAATCATGGGGACGACTGCAGACTTGACGGATGTCCAGAATGCAGAGTGACTGACATGCTCCACAAGGAGGGTATGCCACAGAAGGTCATCGCTAAAGAAGCTGGGAGTTCACACAGTGCTGTATCTTAGCATATTAATTGAAGATTGAGTGGAAGGAAAAGGTGGGGTTGGAAAAGGTGCACAAGCATTATAACCGAGATAACCGCAGCCTTGAACAGATTTTGACAAGAAAAGGTCTTTCCAAAATTTGGGGGAGATTCACAAGGAGTGGACCGCTGCTGGAGTCAAGAGCCAACACACAGACATATCCAGGACTGTCGCATTCCATGTGTCAAGCCACTCATGACCAAGAGACAATGCCAGAAGTGTCTTACCTTAGCCAAGGAGAAAAAGAACTGGACTGTTGCTTAGTGGTCCAAGGTGATGTTTTCAACATATATTCAAATTTTCTGAGATAATGACTTTTGAGTTTTCATTGGCTATAAGCCATAATCATCAGCATTAGCAGAAATAAACACAGATCACTGTGAAATAGATCACTGTTTGTCATGAATCTATTTAATATATGCATTTCATTTTTTTTTCGTATTGAACTACTGAAATAAAGAAACTTTTTGAAGATATTCAAATTTTTTGAGACGCACCAATGTCTTTGGAATGTAAAAACAATGGTGTCGCAGTTAGAGCTGCCCTTTCCCTAGCTCTAACACCTAACCCTAGTCCTAAAATAGCCCTAACCCTAGCCCTAACCCTAACTCTAACACATAATCCTAGTCTTAACCCTAATTCTAACACCTAACCCTAGTCCTAAACATAGCCCTAACCCTAACTCTAACACCTAATCCTAGTCTTAACCCTAATTCTAACACCTAACCCTAGTCCTAAAACATAGCCCTAACCCTAACCTCTAACACCTAATCTTAGTCTTAACTCTAGCCCTAACTCTCCTTTCTTCTTTCACAGTTCCCAACCTCTCTTTTCCTTCCGGCTCTATCACTGAAATGGATCTGAGACAACCATCACTCTTCCAAAACCCAACCTCATTCATCCGCTTTCAACACATCCCTGACATAATCTACACACTCAACATTCACAGATTACCATACCTACATTTTAAAGAATTTTAGAAGAAATTCTGACACACAGATACAGATGCACATTTTAGATAACAAATAACCCCCTCACTCATTTTATTTAACATTTTATAAGTCCTTTATATGGAATCTTCACCTGAGGAATATAGTGGGCAATTGCACTTAAAGGTTTTTAACCCTGAACCCTAAACTCTTACCCTAACACCTAACTCCAACACACCTAACTCTAACCCTAGCAATACAGTAGTGACTAAGTGATCCAAAAGCTCAAACACAAAGATGCAAGAAGATGCTCAAATGGACAAAATGTCAATTTCTGCTCACTTTATGATAAAATAATTTAAAAAGAGATTGAAGGAATAATGTGGAAAAAATAACTGTGTAAATTTTCGCTAGTAGATATTCTATTATGTAACCATAATCCACAGTTTGAGTGTTGCATACATTAGGGAGGGTAAGGTTCACAACTGCTGCCAGCCGTATATGTGTGTGTCAACTATAGGAGGTCAGGTACTTAATGGTGAGACATTCTGTTCTTTAAGGTCTAATGGACTAATAACACACACTCTGCACACATGCTGCATTGCTGTTTAAACACACACCCGCAAACCCCCCCACACACACACACAGGCATCCAAAGAGGCACACACAGCCTGGGAAATATGCACACATCTCACATATTTACATTCTTTTCCCCCTCAAGTTTTTATGACGGTCAGATGTGAAAAGGCTGGATGAGCCTCTAATGTCAACAGAGCAGGGAGTGCTGGACATGGGTCTCCCCACCGACCCTCTCTACTGCACCAGGAATCTCTGCTATGGACATCCTGATTTACTGACCAGCCCCGGACCCAGCACACCAGCTCTCTGACACACACGCACGCATGCACGCACACACACACACACACACACACACACACACACAACCACTCAAGTGTAATATATGACACATTCTTAGGTCATATCAGGTCAGAGGATAAAGTCATGACCTCTGACATCATTGCATTATAAGCCACTAACTGAGCATCTGACTGAACTCTTTAAACAATTATAAATAAGCCATGTAAGTTCTCAAACCCTGCAACACACCACACCAGAGGTTTCAGATGCATAATTAACAATCTCTAACACACAGACACACAACATTCCTGCTAGACTGAGATGTTCTCTTAACTAAACACTCTTTCACAGTCACAAGCTATCATACAAGAACAAAACCCAGATACACTTAACATGCAGGTGCTCACATCTCCTTCGGAAAAGCCTGGTGGATGTTAAGAGCGGCCCCTACTGGCTGAGGTGTAATGCGACTGGTACAGCAGGGACTCACCTGTGCCATGGTCACCCACAGACATGGTCATCCTTCCTAAATGCCCTGGAGTACTGAGTGCTCTTCACAAAGTCCAACACACACACACACACACAGCCAACTATGCATGTCTTCACTCTCCCTTTAGCCCTCAACTATACTGCCAGAGGCAGTTAGCACAGCCCAGAGAGAGACGAGGGAGGGAGGAGGGAGGGGGGGGTGACCCGGGGGGGTGGGGGGATTAGAGGAAATATGATCAAGAGAGCAAGGGTGACAGAAAGCAGGGGAGAGAAAGAAAGAGAGACACAGGGAGAGAAATAAAGAGACAGAGACTAAGACAGAAACAAAGAGGGAGACGAGTACAGAGAGAAGGGGGAGAAAAGCAAATGCATGTGGGAAACACATGAAACACACACAACCACACATGAAACACACACACGCACAACCACACACACAACACACACGTAACCGTGGTAAAATCCACAGTGAAAAAACACATGGACCAGGTGAGACCTTCACTATGGGACACAAGAATGAGAGAGATGGGACATGTGAGAAGACAAGGAGAACATTGGGAGAAACTGTAAGTACAACATCTGAACTACAAAGTAAAAAAACCAAAATGTCTGGAGAACTGGCATGCCAAAACTAACATATGCACTTTCACAGACTTCCGCCACAAGGTCCATCCAAGACGCTCATGTGTTTTACCATTCTAGGTCAGTGGCTGAGAGGGAGAAAAAAAACCCTTCCACTTACAGAGGCCTAAAATCATCAGCTTGTTCTGAGACATTACAGAGGGCAAAACCTCAAACGAGGGCTGACGTGGATACTGACAGCACCCTCTAGATGGAGTGATGCTCTGGTGGAAGATGCCCTGAGAATCACAGGGTGAGATGCTCTGTGGACAAGCCTTTCTGCCAGTGTGGGCCCCTTAAGACACTAACAAGATTAAGAGCCTGCAGATTTAAACAAAGTGCCCGACGTCTCTCTCTCTCTCTCTCTCTCTCTCTCTTTCTCTCTCTCTCTCTCTCTCTCTCTTTCTCTCTCTCTCTCTCTCTCTCTCTCTCTCTCTCTCTCTCTCTCTCTCTCTCTCTCTCTCTCTCCTGTTCCTGTCAGTCTCTTAGTCTCTCTGAGCGTAAAACAAAAGCCACTGCTGCTCAGGCAGTGTGAAATGTAGCATTCTGCAGTGAAGGAGAAGTGCTCTTGGCAGCCCGTGAGAAAGAGAGGCGATGAATCGAGGAGACCCTCCGCTGCCTTCAGCCTCAGGCCCGAGTGGAAGAATTTGAAGGCTGACACAATGCAATGAAAGCAGCCCTTGTGAGCAACAGTTGTTTCAGTAAAGACGCTTAACATGAATTAGCCATCAAAATTCATACACACTAACACACACACACACACACACATACACACACACACACACACACACACACACACACAAACACACAAACACACACACACACACACAAGTATAGGCAAAAGCCAAACTCGATTTGGCTCTAACAAATGCAGGCCGGCAGATTTGTCCACACTGGTGTCTCTCTTCAGGCAATTAGTCGGCTTCCTTTTTTTTCCATTTGTTCCTTTCTTAACAGAAAACACTAAAGAATAACTGTAATTACAACCAGAGCTGAGCCACAACCAGTCATACAAACATTATTAACAGAAATGGCATCTGAGCTCCTGCACTTCATACTTTGGTTGCTGTGTGGTTTCGAGGAACCTCCACCCATTCGGCTGGAATTTAACCCAGTGGACTCCTCTCGGCCCCATACTGGGTCACCGCGGGCTACACTACCAACCCCCCCCCCCCCCCCCCCGCCTCTGTTGCTGGCCAAAAAATCTGCTTTGAAAGTGGCGGCTGCTCCGAGGTTTACACTGGCAGGGACAAATCAGGGTCCTTGGAAAAGGCAGCTGGGATGGGCACAAGCCTCTGCCGGGCGTTGGGGTTCGGCCTGGGGTCGCAGTCCCTGTCTCCTTGATCCTCTCTCTCTCTCTGTCTTTATTAGTGTGTGAGGACTGCCACGGAGAAGGGGTTTTCAGAGCCATCCGTGTCCAGGGCGAGAGACCTCCCTCCTCGAGGTCAGCAGTACGAAAGACTTGGACTGCCTCAGTCAAGCCGAAGTGGACGACCATATTCAACAGGAACACATAAAATGCCTCAGCACTTACACGGGGTTTCATAAGAAAACAAAATTACAGGGAAAACATATTAGAATGCGTAGTGGGAATCTAAGGGATGTTAATCTTGTGGTGATCTTGTTTGATCCTTGAGACTCTAATGAAAACTGAGAAGACCAGTGTGTGAGCTGCTGTCCAACAGGAAACATCAGCTTGGTCCCTGTTCTGTTAAATGACCAGTCCCGTGTTTTTAGAGTTTACTGTAAAGCCGGATTGGTTTTCAGGACATCTGCAGCATGCGGTTTTTGTAGTCAGTCGTATCACCCCAGGGGTAGCTGCAGACAGTCGTATCACCCCAGGGGTAACTGCAGACAGTCGTAGCACCCCGGGGGTAGCTGCAGACAGTTGTATCACCCCAGGGGTAGCTGCAGACAGTCGTATCACCCCGGGGGTAGCTGCAGACAGTCGTAGCACCCCAGTGGTAGCTGCAGACAGTCATAGCACCCCAGGGGTAACTGCAGACAATCGTATCACCCCGGGGGTAGCTGCAGACAGTCGTAGCACCCCAGTGGTAGCTGCAGACACACATGCTGCTGTCGCCTCACTCCTACCCATGAATCACTGCAAACTGCAAGTCACTTTGAGCACTGTAATAACAAATGCTTTCAAATGAAAACAATCCTGCTGGAACAAACATGAAAGTTTACCCTGTGCTCTGTTAGTAAATTCGCTTCTGGGATGGCTGTGGCTATTTCAGCTATTCCAGACTGGGGCTTTTCAAAGCCTTTTTTATATGGCTTATGATAAAACAGTCATTATTTTCCTAGATGCCCATTTTGGGAATGGAGTCTTTTTGGAGTCATATACTGCAACATTGGACCTTTTTACAGTCGTATGAACTGCTGTATGAGGATGAACTAAACAAAGGAAAAAAACAAACAAAAAAAAACATGAATTTGTTACAATTTCTGGACCAGGAAGCAGGTAAAAGCAGAAAAAAGCTTTCCAGGAACACCTGAGAAACCCTGCAGGCATACAAACACACACTGGCACACACCTGCCTCTGGTATAGATGTCTGAAATGTGTACAATAAGAAAATAAAGAAACTGCAAAATCTGACCTGAAAGCTCAAAATCTTCTGTGACACTCAGTGTGAAGAGTGCGGTTTGGAAAATTGTAGTTTGGTGAATTTAACTCCTCGTTTGGACTGACTGGTATGGAATTCACACTGACGCTGCATCACAGGCCAGTGGTTGGACAAGTGTGCCTTTCACACTTGTGCATTTCACACAAATTCAAAGAGCCATCATACAAAGATAAGCCTTCCCTCTTCCAAAACGACGCAAGGTCAAAACGCATGCACAGAAAGACTCTTTTCACATTCATTATCAACAGCTTACTGAAGTCTATTGCGGTTTTACACCTGTGCTAATTAGCACTGAATGCGACTGGGTGCTCGATGGAAGACAGAGTCGGCTGGATATGAACCAGGTTCTCTGCAAACACAACAAACAGCGGAAAGGCAAAAACGCTTACCTGCCTCCCAGTGGAGCTGATCCGTAGCCTCTGTGGACACAGAGAGACAGGGTGAAAATGCTGAGGACAATGGAGGCTCTGCCCTTTCTACAGGCAGCGGTTGCTTTTACATGCAAATCAGTGAAATAAAGAGCGTGAGTTTGGCTTTTTCCTCAAGCTAGGAGACGGTTTATAAATTCTAATCACTGTGCTTTCAGCAGAAATATATGCCTTGAGTATGCTTTTAGTAAGTCAATAAAAATGTTGCCCAATGAAACATTATTAATAAAAACACAAGGTCTATGAAGGCCAGCAATTTCCTTAGCCATGAATGGGGGAAAACTGTAGGTTTAGAAACAAATCAAACTACAGTATTTAGCAAAGCAATAAAAACGCTTCCAGATACACTGAGTCTTTTCCTTCAAACAATCTTTAAAACAGAAATAAATCTGAGAGGCTCTGGGAGATTATTTACAACTGAAGATGTGAACTTAACCAGGCAGAAGAACACTGCTATGTCCACTAAGGCCATCGTGCTCTCTCATTCTGGCCTCTCAGAAAGAAGCCCAAGAAGCTAATGAGTGCCCTTTGACTTCTGAGCACTATCTACCCTAAGATGTTAGAGAGGCACCTGAACAGATGGCCCCAGGGGCACATGACTGAACTGTTTAGCTACATACCCAATCAAAAGAAGACACCTAATTGGCCAATATGCTAGTTGTGCTTAAGGATAAGTAGCATTAGGCTTTTATTGATAGCACTGATTCTGATTTATACTTATATTGCTTAGTTACAGTTGTGATCAAATTTATTCAACCCCCACTGAAATAAAGTGTTTTGGCCAGTTTGACATTGATTTTGATCATTTCAGTCATCTTATTTACAATTATATCAAAGAGGCACTTATAAATTAGACAAACATAACATAATATTTATGATGGAATAACCACAAATGTCTTTACTGTGCTCACATCATTATCAGTTTTATTCAACCCCCTAGTGACATTATTTTTTAGTACTTAGTACAACATCCTTTTCCAGTTATGACAGCTTTCAAGCGTGAAGCATAGCTTGACACAAGTGTCTTGCAGCGACCTATGGGTATCTTAGCCCATTCTTCATGGGCAAAAGCCTCCAGTTCAGTCACATTCTTAGGCTTGCGCACTGCAACTGCCTTCTTTGGGTCCCACCAGAGGTTCTCAATTGGATTTAAGTCTGGTGATTGCGATGGCCACTCTAGAATGTTCCAGCCTTTCATGTTCAACCATGCTCTAGTGGACTTGGATGTGTGCTTCGGATCATTGTCCTGTTGGAAGGTCCAACGTCTCCCAAGCCGCAGGTTTGTGACTGACTCCATCACATTTTCCTCCAAGATCTCCTGGTACTGAAGGGAATTCATGGTACCCTGCACACGTTGAAGCTTTCCTGTACCATTAGAAGCAAAACAGCCCCAAAGCATAATTGACCCCCCGCCATGCTTCACAGTAGGCAAGGTGTTCTTTTGTTCATAAGCCTGGTTCTTCCTTCTCCAAACATAGCGCTGGTCCATTGTCCCAAACAGTTCTAATTTAGTTTCATCTGACCACAGTACACTGTCCCAAAACCTTTGTGGCTTGTCCACATGACTTTTGGCATACTGCAGTCGACTTTTCTTGTTCTTTGGAGTCAGCAAGGGGGTGCGTCTGGGCGTTCTGGCATGGAGGTCTTCGTTATGCAGTGCGCGCCTTATTGTCTGAGCTGAAACTTCAGTGCCCACATCTGACAGGTCTTTTTTCAGTTCCTTAGCAGTCACGCGGGGATTTTTCTCCACATTACGCTTCAGGTAGCGCACAGCAGTCGCAGTCAGGATCTTCTTTCTGCCACGACCAGGTAACGTTTCCACTGTGCCCTTTAACTTGAACTTGCGAATGATACTTCCGATAGTGTCTATTGGAATATTTAACAACTTCGCAATCTTTTTATATCCATTGCCATTCTTGTGAAGAGCAATAACCTCTTCTCTTGTCTTCTGGGACCATTCTCTTGCCTTCACCATGCTTGGAAACACACCAGTAGATGTCTAGAAGGAGCTGAGTATCACAGTCCTTTTAAATCTGCCTAATTGGTGCTTATCATGCTTGATTGCTGCTCGTTGACATCCACAGATGTTTTCAATACCTGATGGAAAACACTGGAATGAACCTCTGTTCTTAGGAGTGGTAGTCGTAAAGGGGTTGAATAATTGTGTCAATGAAGAAATCACAAAAAGGCCATTTAATACTTTATGACAAAAAAAATTGATGCTATCTTAGTTGCATTTAGTTCTTTAACAAGTCCTTGTAAGATTTCATTATGAACACAATTACAAATGTGCACTGAATTCCATAAAACCCTTCGCAGCATTGGGGGTTGAATAAATTTGATCACAACTGTATATGGACGCTTACTGATATTCTTAGACAGTACTCTCCATAATACCTCTCATGGTATTCTCCGTAATATTCCAAAATTGTTGGACAGTCACCTCCATATTTGCAGAATGATCTGCACATTAATTTTTACACCAAATTCTGCAAGGACTTCCCCAATCTCAGAGCAACATGCCCTAACACTGATCTGATCTTGCACCATTTGAAAGTGCCAGATAAAAATGGTGATAACATTACCGTTTGTAAGAGATATTTGGTACCGATGAGTCCGGAAGTAATTTAGTACCAATTCCATACCCATCCCTAGTTATGCTGTGACACTCCCACTAATGCCCAGTAAAGTGCCATGCCATACCTGCACAGAACACTATTTGCACTGATGTATTAAAAGTGAGCTGGTTTGCAGTTTGGAGTACTGTTTGGAGGAGTAACTTGTTAGGGTTTCTTGATTATTAAATACATTTAAAGGTATGAAAACATTTTAGTTATTTTTGTTTATATATCACAGAAAAGTTGGAGCATATATAATAAAGCTATTATTTGTGAGTCAGTCCATACAGCTGACATCTTTTGTCTGCTTAATATGTGATGGGGTACATTTGCTGCACGGTGACAGAGTAAGAAAGGTGGGAAATAAAAACAGACTAAGGGTGTAAGGTTTCGAATGAAAACTGATTTCTGTCCACATATATATGAACACATCTCCTCTGAGGACACACATTCATACATACATTCAAAGCCCTTAATGGTGAACTCTGACATTCTGATTCTGGGTTCAGTCACATCAATAAATGAAATACAAAACATAGAAAGAAACATGTAATATGTTTGCAGCCATCCCACAGCAAGTGTCATTGAAGAAGTGTACTCCTTTCATTGACTGTAAATGTTATTGCTGCTGTTGTCACATCTATTTGACTATGTCTATTTCACCAAGACTTGTGCAGTTTTGAATATGTCTGCTGGTACATCTGAAACTGCTTACGATTCTCTACATATACAGTTTTACACGGGCTGCTTAGCTTCACCATCACAACAGAAAAAGCCCCCAGGAGTTGGCTGAGCTGTGGGTTAACCCTTTAAATGAAGGCACAGAAGGCACTATAGCACAGATACCCCCTACAGCCCAGTCTCTTACACATCCTCAGAGTTCCCAGCTAGTCCTAATTCCAACCAAAAGGTCTATTACTACGTGGCTAGTGGCAGGAAAGAAATCGTTTGTGGCAGTTTGTGACATATCTGGATACCCACACCATGACTGTTTAAAGGCTTTTCAATGTCCCATACATCTGAAACAGACACGGAACAAAACTCTCACTGCAGAACACCACCACCACCTTTCTGTAACTTTCCAACTTTTCGCTATTTAAGAGCTAGTAATGTATATCTCAAGTATTAGATTACTGCATAATAGCACATATCCGTTCCCAGACCCACCAACACTGATATGATAACACGTAACACAAATAAGGGCCGGGGGTTTGAGATGAATACACACTATTCGGTTCGCTTACACACTTCTTGGTTTTAAAAAAATACTGAATCCCGCAGTTTCCTGTGACAGAATAAATGTATTTTGTAACCTCCGTTTTACTAAACGTTCAGACTTACAGCAGGATAATCCACATTTAACGAGAATTAAAGAGGGTTGAGAAGAACCCACCTGGAATAGTTTGAGTATTACCCAGCACATGATGTAGGCGCACAGGGTGAACTTGGCGGTCACGTAGCGCTCCGGTAAACAAGCCGCACGGAGCTGCGCTTCATTTACACTCTCTTCTGAACCGCTTTCCTCTTGCATTGCTTCGTCTGGCTGTCTGTCCATGTTTGCCGTGTGCGACTTCAAGCGTTCCAAACCGGCCCTGGTTAACTTTAAGTAGTTTACTTAACTAGTGTACTTGACTAATTCAGTACTGTCAAAATCTACTCATATTTCAGGCATGATAAATAAATAACAGGTGCTCCGTGACGTCGGTCACGCGCAGAACGGTTCTTCTCCTCCGAAGCGAAAACGCTCCAAGTGTCGCGCGAGCTGCGCGCGCCAGGTGCTTTCGCGGGGGCGACGTGTTCAGATTTATTATCACCTCGTTTTTAAGACTTGAAGGCAAAGAAAGTTGTGGAATGTATAACTAATTTCGTCAGACTAGATGCTACGAGTAAAAGTAAGATTGGTGTTAAATAACTGAACCTAATTACCACCTTTTTTACTTTTAAGACCTTTGGTTACTTTTAAGACGCGGATTTAGATTATGAATATAGCTAAATGTGTTTATCAGTTATAAACAACTTAACTAAGTTGACATTCGTTAAAACACTGAATAAACCGGTCATTTGACACTTTCACGAATCAAAAGAACTTCAGGTTAATATAGTATGTTATGTGGACTTAATGTAAAACCGACCACGTTTATCCCCTTTCTACAAAGATGGAGACCCTAACTACGGTGTATTACACCAAACTATTTTAATAATTCAGATGAATTATCTAATGTCAATTGTTACAGATCTCGCAGGACATATGAAAGCATATATCGCCATCTTGTGGCGGTAGATGTGAATTGTTTGCACATTACGTGATCAGTATTTAGCATCTCAGCACTGTACTCCGCGATGCAGCAGGAAGCTCGCTTTATTCCTCGGATTTCAAGCCTATGATTGTTAGCCACAGTTTTGTGTCAACATTGAAATGGGACGTGCAAGACTGCTTTGGTAGAAATAAATAGTTATAATATTTTAAGAAATGGGCTAGGTTATACTTTGGACTGTTTGTGATAATGAAAATAATAAATGGAAATCCAGCTGTTATGAGAAGTTTATGGTTGATATAGAATAGGAAATTAGTGGTTTACAGTGTATATAAACGAGTTTGTAAAAATAATAAAGACTGCGAAATATTTCTATCTAACACGTCATGAATCCCTCCAAAAATGCATATTCATATTGTTCTGCTCACATCTTCGAAGAAAATAATAGCAGTTCTGATATCTTCCACACGGTGGCAGAGCTGCAGTCTATAAACCGCGTCCTCACGTTACTGTGATGCATTTGGGTAGATTTATCCGTGCGGTAAAACCGAATATATTAAATTAGTTCAAAGCTACTTACAAGAGTGTCTGTCCTTTAACGTTTGCAAATACACACTGCATTAACACACACTCGCTCTATTTTAATCGTAAAAAATAGTTAAAAAGTGCAGAAACCTATCACTTTTACACTTCAAACGTTTTCACGCGTTCATCTATTTTATACTTGTATTATACACAACGAACGCAAGTATTGGGTGTAATTACTAGTTGGCCTAAAGCTATAAAAACGTTATGAAGGGAGTAACTAATTCTTTGTGTACTATTTTCTATTCCTTTACATTCGCTCTATTATATCACAACATCAATAAAAGACACAAACAGTTGGGATAGAAGTTTTGCAGTAGGGCTTTTTGGATAGTACAGTAGTGCGCACCTGTGTTACCTATTGTTGCTGGGGCGTAGACCGAGAGCCCGCCTTTCGTTGCCCCTGCGAGCCAATGAGAAGTTCGCTTATGCTCCATCACACACGAGGGGAGGAGCCTTAATCCGAGCGTGCACGGCGACTTCAAACACTTCGCTGGAGGGGCCAGTCGAGATTGACACGGGAGAGGGGCCAAGGATCTACGTTTGAACGCTCTAGGATTACTCCTGCGTTTTGTTAACGGATTAATTTCGGACTGTGGAATGCTTCTTACGTGAGTAGCGTTGAAAGAGGCTTTATATGGGATCATTAGCTGTTGTGAGTAAATGTAAACGTTTTGTTTATTTACTCGTGCGATTCATAAACTTACATTATTATATGTAGTCTGATGCCCCTGTCTGCAGGCATACGATTCTCATACGATCAAATATGCGAGTTTAAAAGGTGTAGTAAAATTGTTATACATTGCATATTGTCGTTCATTAATTATGATGTGATTTTCTTTATTTTGTATTATTATATTTAATTCTGTAGTTAGATATGCAAACACTATGGCACTAGTCAGCGTTGTGTTTATAACAGGCTTCTGAAAACATAAACATTGCGGTACGTGTCGCTGGCTCGTTCCTCGCGCGTGCGGAGATCCGTGCACCGAGCAAACGGTTCGCAACACGTGTGCACTTCCAAGTGCACTTCTAGGCTGCAGAGGAAACACAAACATCTTAATCTTTGTTACTGCGTTTTTGCAGTACTTAAAAAAAAGCATCGTGTGTAAGAGTCGATACAATTTCAAATAGTTTCCTTACTTTTAGTAACCCAGTTTGGGTTCTTTGTTGTTTGGGCCATTTTTAAAGGTCGTCGTTTGCTGTATCGCTATCGCTATTTGTAATGGGTTCCGTTTTCGTGGTGTAAGAAGTGTTGGTGAAGCCGGTCGCCTACCTGTAGAGATCGAGGCTGGAAGTGGCCAAGATCTCCCTCACAAAACAGGGCTGGACGTCGGCACTTGTTCATTAAACAAACAAAATAGTTATTAATGCCAGTGTTATTGGGAGCGTGTCATCTTAACACACTTTGTTATTACGCATTTAATTAATACAAGGCAAAAATAAAAAGTTTTACGATAGTCGGTAGCTACAGTGTAGTCGGTATAACCATGGACGTAATTTTGATTTCAAAAGTGGGGGGGGGGGGCATAGATTCGTCGCTATTTAAATATTTGGTTTTAACCGTAAAAACTGGGGGGGGGGGGGGGGGGGGGGGGGGGACCAAAGCCGGCTTTTGAAAAAAAAATTACGTCCGTGGGGTATAACGCTGCCACCCTTCCCTGTGGGACACTGGGTTTCTGACCCCGTCTGTGTAAGTGCTCTGTGGTGTACCAAGATTTCTTGGGCACAGCTCCTAAAACTATACATGCATACTTCTATAACGATAAAAAGTATGTCACTATGGAGAACGTCTGTTAAGAACAAAACATAATAAATTAAGTTTATTACATCTTTGAATGTATTTATTTATTACGTTTTGAAACATGTAAAAGGTACAGCTAACAATAATTTAAGCAGATGTTTAATAGAAAGGCCACCCATAACAGGGCAGAGAGTGGTGTGTGTGTGTGTGTGTTTATGTGAGTATGTGTTTGTGTGTGTGTGTGTGTGTGTTCTTGGACAGAAGGATGCATGTGTGTTGGCATTCATGTTGTCTTGTTCCTGTGTCAGGCAAAGTCTTGGACCCCTTCCCCAGACGTCCATACAGTGTACAGTTTCCTCTGCACCTCTTTAAAACTTCAGCTTCCCATTCAGCACTTCATGAGGTCAGAGTTCAGTCGAGTGTGTTTGAGCTGGGGACTCTAATTAGTGCAGTGCAGGACACCCCCAGCTTGCACAAAGACCCAAAGCATACTGGGGGATGTTGTGATGGGTCACTGTCTGCATGTGTGTAATGGCCGTTTTGCATCTAGGAGCTGCGGTCATTGGTGAGGACTCGGGATCTGACCTTGTGTGAGCGGTGTGTCACCCCTCTGGACGAGCTGGCCGCGCTCGCAATGTTCTCCAGTGGGATGATGCAGCAAAGCAGCGTGGGTAACAAGCGCTCCATGGGCATCACACGTTTCTCCAACTCCCACTTCCTCCCGCTGGGATCAAGCTCTGGATCCAGGTCAGGATCTGCCAGTTCGGGTCTAGGTCGTTTCGCTAAGAGCGGATCCCTGAGCTCCGTCAGCTCTGGCTCGGACAGTCTGGATGTGCCTGGCGCTGACCCGGACTACATCATGCAGCTCGTCAGTGACGTTCGAAGATTCGCAGATGTGCTGCTTCGACTCAAGGAGGCGTTTAACTCCAAAGGTGAGTCACTGTCCGGCCAGACCCTGCCATGGTTGAGAAACGCCTCAAAAAACACTCAACTGTAAGTCCATGCTCAAAGCACCCCTCATTCAGTTCACTAAGTGGAAACCTTGAACAGAGAAAGCAATGTTAGAGCAGCAGTATTGCAGCAGTGGAGTGAACACATGCTTGTTAACAATTTCAAAAAAGAACAATGCACAAGCAGGTTTTTACATGAAAGGTTTATTTCAGTGTGTCCACTGGCATGAAGTTCAACAAAGTAATTCTCTTTGCATGGTCTCTGTGATCTCAATGTGAGGCAGGATGAATTTGTAAGCTGCTAAAAGCTCAGGCTTGAAATCATGTGGTGCTGGATCGATCGCCCTTGGTCACACGGGCACTCACCCGGCCTTATCTCTCCCCTGTGACCTTCTCTTTGGCAGCTGACTTCAGATCCCAAACGAATGACCTAACGTACCTCTGACAAACAACTGTCACACTCCTAGATGTTAAAGACATGTCCTTTCCCTTGGATGAGCTGCTGCTTTCTAACAGGTCCATTACCCCACATTGGGACCGTGTCAGCCAAGTCTAGGGTTCAGCTCGCACGTTACTGCTGATGCCGAGTGCAGGATTATTTTGGGGGTTTCTCTGTTTTGAGAGAGAGGGAATGTTTGTGAGAAAGATCCGGTGCATATTAGGAGGGCAAAGCTCCATATTTCTGATCCACACATTCAGCCAGCGGCCGTTGCAGTTCTGCAAAGCTGTGGGATAATCCAGGCTCGTGAGCATATTTCGGTTTTATGATGGAATCGCTCTGGGTACAAGAGGCAGGAACACTGGGATCTTTCTGTTCCTATAGTGAACACCATCACTGTATGGCTGCTCGAACGATTTTAAAAAAGCCCTTTAGAATAGCACATTGCTCCATAATTAAATGCCCCTTTTCGGCTCGGTTTGCTAATCTCAAAGAGGAGGTTTCGGAGCGTTTGTTAAATGTTTTTATGATGAGAAAAGTAGGTGAGGATTAAGCGGGCGGCTGCTCTTGCGTGTGTGATTATTGAATTCCGGGCCTTGTGCTGTTTGGCTGGTCTTGGACCCGACCCAGCTGGCTAATCCGGGCTCGTGCACGGGGGCCTCCTTTACGTAGGACGCCAGGGCCTGTGGGTGCTCCCCTCTTACCGTGGCTTGTGGAGGAATGTATAAATTCTGGAGGTATCAACTCTTCCATTGTCCACCCGTGACAGGGGAGATGCTCAGTTCTGGACTAGGACGAAGTGATATGGCAAACCTGTAATGTGTGACCACTGAGAAAGATGGCGAGGGGTCTGTGTTCTCTGGCCTTCAATTCAGATGGCGCTCCAGCTCCTACTCCCGCCGTCCTAGAACGTTTACAAGCCATGCGACAGGCGTGCATTGTTGACATAGTTTGGAAGAGTAGTTAATTGTAACTTACCTCTTCCAAAACAAAAGTTGAGCTGACGTCGTGTACTTCCATTAGCTGAAAAGAAGTCATGGACTAAGCCTCTGCCTTTTATTCTACCGGGGGTTTAACTGAACTTGTGCAGTGAACAAACCTTTTAGGTTCGTTGGAGCTGTGATGCATAGAGCCTGTCACACCATAGAGAGTCACACCATTGGTGTCCATTAAGTACATAGCAAGTGGTAAAAAAGTAACTTATGATTCACACAGTAAGTTATCGCTCTGCCACCCCCCCCCCCCACTCTAGCTAAACACAGGAAAGAGTAAGTTTGGAGAAGGGGGATAATTGCTCTGCAGGAAGAGAGCGTTTGCGCTGCACTGGGTAGAGAATTACAGCCTTATCAGGGTGTAGAGATGGAGACTCATTCTCCACAGCAGGAACTGTGATGATGCTGCATAGCTTAAGATCACCAGCGAAGACCAGTTCTCCTCCAGGAGGTCAACCTTCTTATATCCCTCCACCAAAGTCATCAGAAGCCCCCAAAGGGACACCTGTAGAGCAAGAAATAGATTGATCATGTGTATAGGATGAAGTTGGCAGTGAATTCTGCTAGACCTTTAGGAGCAAGCTTGGTGGCTGCTATTGTAAACTTAACTCTGATTCCTTAAATTTCATTCATTCAGAAGCAGATTTGAACAGACTGGATCATTCTTGTCAGCTTTAAAAAGAAGCTTGTACACTAGCCCCTCCCAAATCTATGACACAGCATGCACTGGATGGTGGAGTTCTGATGTACTACAGCAAGTTAGACTGTGCTTACAACTGTGCAACTATTCTAACTGTGCAAACTTAAATCAAATGAGGTAATTAAACATTAGCAGTAAAATTTAAAACCCACAATGAAAGTCTAAAGCCAGTGTTAGAAAAGTACTGATCTTGTGTCATGCATGTATTAATTAAGCATTATAGGTATACATTCTGAATAACGCATGATATATGTTTCATTGCTCTAGAACAGTGTTTTGTGAAACACTTGGTTCAAGCCAAACTTAGGGTTATCTTGGGGAGTTTAAGCCATGTCTCTTCAGTTACATATAACAGACTTTAAAAAAAACGAATGTTTTTGTAGGCGATCATATCTCAACGCTGAATGTTTTTGGGTCAGCGCACGCCTTCAAAGTGTAATGACAGGCGGTTAGGTGGGCGGGGCTTCAGGGCAGCACGGACAAGACCCTGTCGTAAACCAGGAGCCACGCTGTGATTGAAACTGATTTAAACCCCTTTCACTTTATGAGTTTATTGTCTCGGCAATGCGCAGCCATTGAGAGAGACTGCCCTTACTCTAGCAGTTCAATGGGGGGGTGTAGGCATGACGAGAACACACAGTGGGCTTCTGCTCTTTCACACACAATGGACAATATTTCCTTCAGTCCTGTGCGCTTTCCAAACCAGCCCCTTGGCATTCAGGTTCAGTGATGTGCACCTCAAGCTCTTTGTCTCAGACCATCTTTGCTAGTTTTGTTCTTCAAGCAAACTGGCAGAAATTGGCCTGAAGCTCTTTTTCCCATGCAGGAATAGTAGGGAGTTGGGGACACTGCTCCCCAGAGAGCCGCGGTCAGCTCCAACCAGCTTGCTCTTTTTTTATTTTTAAAGTTGATTTTTTTTCCCTTTCCTGTCCATGTTGCTCAGGTCACCTTAAATGGTAATTATTAGTCTCTGAAGTCACTGAGCTCTGAGACGCAAAGGGTTGCCAGTCACTTTGAGAAACACACTTTATGTATTCCGGACGTTTTGCTCAATGTGACGGGCCATGATGACCCGGTTATGGCACCCGGGACGTATCCGTTAAGGATGCTTCTGACAGCGCGGCTGGGAGGAGTTGAGTATCGGTGGAGGTCATGACCTTTTCCAGCACTGGCCTGTGAGAGAATGCAGGTAATTGGACTGGATTATTTTGAGGTTTGGGCACACAGCAGGGTCCTGTGGCATCTGTGCACTCACAGCTCTGTTGGGTGATTTGTTGATCAGGGACAGGGTGTGTTTTACTGCACAGAGACGTGTCCTGCACCGCTTCTTGTGTCCTGTTCTTGAGCCTTGTTGGTTGTGCCTGTGGCTCTTTACTTTAACTTGTGTGTTTTGTCTTTTGCGTTTTGCACTTCTGTGCAGCTGTGGGTACGTTATGAGAGAGCAGTTTAGCTTGGACTGTTAGCAGCCACTCCTCCAGCACAAGTCAGAAATGCCAAATAAATGTCTGTCGTGAGCGAGCGTGTGTGTGTGTGTGTGTGTGTGTGTGTGTGTGTGTGTAAGACCCAGACCGAGAGGAGGGGAAACAACCCAGTACTGCCACAGCTTATAAGGATAAAGTTTGCAGAGGTTGAGCTCCCACTTCCCCTTATGGGAGTGATAAAACTCGCACATGCTCAGGGTGTGTTGACCCGCTCCTATCTAAAGACGGTCCGCATGCCCAGAGTTTGTTGACCCGCTCCTATCTAAAGACGGTCCGCATGCCCAGAGTGTGTTGACCCACTCCTATCTAAAGGCGGTCCGCATGCCCAGAGTGTGTTGACCCGCTCCTATCTAAAGACGGTCCGCATGCCCAGAGTGTGTTGACCCGCTCCTATCTAAAGGCGGTCCGCATGCCCAGAGTGTGTTGACCCGCTCCTATCTAAAGACGGTCTGCATGCTCAGAGTGTGTTGACCCGCTCCTATCTAAAGACGGTCTGCATGCTCAGAGTGTGTTGACCCGCTCCTATCTAAAGACGGTCCGCATGCCCAGAGTGTGTTGACCCACTCCTATCTAAAGGCGGTCCGCATGCCCAGAGTGTGTTGACCCGCTCCTATCTAAAGACGGTCCGCATGCCCAGAGTGTGTTGACCCGCTCCTATCTAAAGGCGGTCCGCATGCCCAGAGTGTGTTGACCCGCTCCTATCTAAAGACGGTCTGCATGCTCAGAGTGTGTTGACCCGCTCCTATCTAAAGACGGTCTGCATGCTCAGAGTGTGTTGACCCGCTCCTATCTAAAGACGGTCTGCATGCTCAGAGTGTGTTGACCCGCTCCTATCTAAAGACGGTCTGCATGCCCAGAGTGTGTTGACCCGCTCCTATCTAAAGACGGTCTGCATGCTCAGAGTGTGTTGACCCGCTCCTATCTAAAGACGGTCTGCATGCTCAGAGTGTGTTGACCCGCTCCTATCTAAAGGCGGTCCGCATGCCCAGAGTGTGTTGACCCGCTCCTATCTAAAGACGGTCTGCATGCTCAGAGTGTGTTGACCCGCTCCTATCTAAAGACGGTCTGCATGCTCAGAGTGTGTTGACCCGCTCCTATCTAAAGACGGTCTGCATGCTCAGAGTGTGTTGACCCACTCCTATCTAAAGATGGTCTGCATGCTCAGAGTGTGTTGACCCGCTCCTATCTAAAGACGGTCTGCATGCTCAGAGTGTGTTGACCCGCTCCTATCTAAAGACGGTCTGCATGCTCAGAGTGTGTTGACCCACTCCTATCTAAAGACGGTCTGCATGCTCAGAGTGTGTTGACCCACTCCTATCTAAAGACGGTCTGCATGCTCAGAGTGTGTTGACCCACTCCTATCTAAAGACGGTCTGCATGCTCAGAGTGTGTTGACCCGCTCCTATCTAAAGACGGTCTGCATGCTCAGAGTGTGTTGACCCGCTCCTATCTAAAGACGGTCTGCATGCCCAGAGTGTGTTGACCCGCTCCTATCTAAAGACGGTCTGCATGCTCAGAGTGTGTTGACCCGCTCCTATCTAAAGACGGTCTGCATGCTCAGAGTGTGTTGACCCGCTCCTATCTAAAGGCGGTCTGCATGCTCAGAGTGTGTTGACCCGCTCCTATCTAAAGGCGGTCCGCATGCCCAGAGTGTGTTGACCCGCTCCTATCTAAAGACGGTCTGCATGCTCAGAGTGTGTTGACCCGCTCCTATCTAAAGACGGTCTGCATGCTCAGAGTGTGTTGACCCGCTCCTATCTAAAGACGGTCTGCATGCTCAGAGTGTGTTGACCCACTCCTATCTAAAGACGGTCTGCATGCTCAGAGTGTGTTGACCCGCTCCTATCTAAAGACGGTCTGCATGCTCAGAGTGTGTTGACCCGCTCCTATCTAAAGACGGTCTGCATGCTCAGAGTGTGTTGACCCACTCCTATCTAAAGACGGTCTGCATGCTCAGAGTGTGTTGACCCACTCCTATCTAAAGACGGTCTGCATGCTCAGAGTGTGTTTACCCACTCCTATCTAAAGACGGTCTGCATGCTCAGAGTGTGTTGACCCACTCCTATCTAAAGACGGTCTGCATGCTCAGAGTGTGTTGCCATTGCACCTTTTTGTTGATATTTTTTTTTTTTAAAGTCTTTTAAAGAGACTTTTAAATGTTTAATTTGTGGGATAGTAGAGCTGCAACTCTGACCCGTTTTGTCTAGACGCCCTGGTGCTTCTGCACAGTGTGTGTTTCACATGCCCCTCTTTCCACTACCATAACCTTTAACCTTTAGCACAGTGGCTGTTTCTGAATGGAAATCGTGTAGATGTGGCTATATAGTAGCGCGTGGGATTCAGGGATGACATCATAATTAGTCTGCTTGGATTTCCTGTGGCTTGTGTGTTGCGTCATTGGGTGTGAGTGTATTGTCTGTTGTTTGTTGAGGCAAACCACTACTGTTTTAGCCAGGAGTCCTGAACCACTGAAGAGGAGCCTGTGTCATTTTCCTGTCTGCGGCCTTTGGGATGTCATCATGGAGTACACTGGAGTGACTTTGGCACTGCTCTGGACCGATTCCAGTACCAAAGCGATCAGTTAGCCAATAGCTCCAACAGGTTGTGAAAACACGCCTATATTTTTTTCTCCTCTGGGAGCCAGTGGGCCTTAACCAGTGTGAACAAGATCCTGTGTGCGGTCTGAGAGTGGAGAGATATGACCAGATCCTGTGTGCGGTCTAAGAGTGGAGAGATATGACCAGATCCTGTGTGCGGTCTTAGAGTGGAAAGATATGACGAGATCCTGTGTGCGGTCTGAGAGTGGAGAGATATGAACAGATCTTGTGTGCGGTCTGAGAGTGGAGAGATATGAACAGATCTTGTGTGCAGTCTGAGAGTGGAGAGATGTGAAATGATCCCAGGGGCTCGGATACAGTCCTAGTGGCCCCCAAGAGGAACATAGTAAATAATCAAACCTTCATTCTCTCAGCATCCTTCTCTCATGGCTGGGGCTCCGCTGGCATCTGCTGTACTGTCAGAATGCTTTCATAATGCACTTTCCCATCAAACAGCTCTGTGGCCAGATGTAAAAGATGCAGCGTAGGTTTGAGAAAACTGATCAGGCTGAGTGATGGTTGATTGATGGTTTTGTTGTTGTATTATTGTTCTAGTCTGTTGTTCAGGTTTTTGCTCAGGTCTGTTGTTCAGGTTTTTGTTCAGGTCTGTTGTTCAGATTTTTGTTCAGGTCTGTTGTTCAGGTTTTTGTTCAGGTTTTTGCTCAGGTCTGTTATGCAGGTTTTTGTTGAGGTCTGTTGTTCAGGTCTGTTCTGCGGGTGTATTGTTCATGTTTGTTGTTCATGTTTTTCTTCAACTCTGTTGCGGTCTGTCTCTGGCTGTCGGACCTCAAGGACGATGTCCTTGTAAGCGTTGTGTCAATATTGACCCACTCTCATTGACAGCCACAGGCCTCCACTCACCATCCTGATAGAAGTGGGAAAAGCACTGTGCTCCTCCTCACAGATGGGTTGTTTTTTATCCTCCCTCCCTCTCTCTCTCCCTCTCATCGTTCCCTCCCTCTCTCCTCCTCCTACTCCTCTCCCGCGCACGCATAGCTGGCATTCCAGTGGAACAAACGCTCGTTGTTGCTTTAGAGCTACACACTGCACAGATGAGACTGGGTGGACAGTGCACAGATGAGACGGGGTGGACAGTGCACAGATGAGACGGGGTGGACACTGCACAGAAGAGACAGGGTGGACACTGCACAGATGAGACAGGGTGGACACTGCACAGATGAATCAGGGTGTACACTGCACAGATGAGACGGGTGGACACAGATTTTAAAAAGGAAAAAAGATAAGATAGACCTCGGCGGTGAACAAATATAAAATGCAATGTTAAATCAATGGGGATTTTGTACTTTGTGTAGCTCTTTGTGTGTGTGTGTGTGCGAGTGCGTGTGTGTGTGTGTGTGTGTGTGTGTGTGTGTGTGTGTGTGTGTGTGTGTGTGTGTGTGTGTTTGGCAGACAGTTGTGTTTGCATTTGAGAGGTAAAAGTTGGAGATTTTTCGCTGGTGTTGTCTGTCTGGTTAAAGGACATGCTGAGGGTTTTCTACAGCACTACATAGAACAGCACTACATTCATCTGTTTGCAGGTGAGGTCAAGTGTGACTGCAGAAGCACTCAGTCATGTTATAATAGGCCACCGCCATTATGCGTGTTGCCCCAGATCAGCAAAACTTGCTGATACCTTTATTTCTGCTTTACTGAATCAAGTAACATTAGCTCTAGAATAATCTAGAGTGTGTTTGGTGTTGTAGAGATACTACTGAATTAAACTACTCCTTTCTAATAGCTCTAAAGTCCAGTGTCCAGGCCCAGTCCTGTGTGTCCTATAGCACGGAACAGTGGTTTGGTCACATGATCAACCCTTGCTTCTAATTGGACTGCTATCCTCTATGAGCACTGGATCAAACTGGACACAGCCATCTCTGTTTATTTAATGAGAGACCTTGGTGAAGGTCTCTCCCTGTGTTGGTGTGAGTGGTGTGGGACACGTCTGAGGGTGTGTGGGGTGCTGGAGAACCCCTCTCCCTTCAGCTGTGACCCCTCTCACCCCTGGGGATAACACAGATTGACTAAAAGTGATTATCTGTCCCCCACTGTGAGGAGACATTGAGGGGCTGGCATTTAGCCTTGTGGACACAGTTTTCTACCAAGCAGGGTCACAGGCTATAAGGTCCTGTCCCTGTGATCCCGAAGGGTTTAACACGATTCTGGAGCTTAACACGATTCTAGAGCTTAACATGATTGACAACAAAACTGGATTTTCCATGTTTATGATGATGATAACAGCTGTGAGTCATTGCTGTGTTGGTCTGGTAACCTGTAAAATGACTCAGATATCTTTACAAACACAGTCAGAGACAGACCATTTACCCTTTCCATTTCAAAAACATAAGCATTCTTGGTACATGCTGCATTACTGAATGAGTCATTAGTACTGGTTGACTTCATCCCATAGACCAGCTTATATACACAGTAAAGGCAATCTGTCACCCATGAAATGTTTCACAGAATCAATCAGCACTTGATTTTTGATTTAATATTTAACCGTGTAGAAACTCACGACGTCTCACCAGGTATTGTGCAACAGGCAGGTAGAAGTGTCTGATTAATGTCAGGTTGTCATGGTGACTAATGCTTGGCCCAGAGCCAGGAATGTTTTGGGAAGGACTCTTTTCTGGCTTCCCGTGTGATAATGTGTAGATACAGTAGCGCAGTGTGGCCTTTATCAAGGCTGTGTGAAGAGGCAGAGATCTCTCCCGCTGCTATCAGTCAGTCTGTTGCTTTCGGCTGCTTGGCTGTTGTTGTGTGAAAATGAATTCTTTCTGTCTTTCTACATATCCTTCTTGTTGTCTTTTCCACACACACTCTCTCTCACCCTCTGCTCTGTGGGAAAATGTATATAGTGCAAGTCCTCTTGAGAAAACCTACATGCAGTTTCTGTGATTTGTGGATGAAATAGCCCCTCGTGAACTGCTGGTCTACAGTTAGCTTTTACAGTCATTTGCAAGCTTTTGAACTCCCTTATGATACGGTTTTGTTTAGATGAGCACCACAGTAATAGTCTTGTTTAGATGCACACCACTGTAATATAGTCATGTTTAGAAGGTGCATTGCTGTAGATCAGACAGCCAGTGTTAGGCATTAATAAAAACCTCAAGCTCATTTCTGGCCATTTTTGAGCAGAAGTAGAAGAAAAGAAAGCACGCTGGAATCCTGGGATGAGGAGCCCCAGGTTCATGAATCCCTGTTGTTTTGATCTCATACTCATTTTGAAGAGCTCTTACATTCTCACACTCTGCTCTTTTGGGTTGAACTGGTTCTCAGGCTGTTTTTACAGATCTTGCATGAATCACAGTGTATGTGCTTATGAATATAAAGACTCCTGTGAAAAGGGAGGGGTTAAAGGGGAGGGAGTATGTAAGACAGAGTAACTGTCTTGTTCATCTCTGACCCCCCCAGCACTGACAGGCATGCGGGGAGATTAGGCTTCAGTGGGAGATTTCATTGTGTGGCATATGGCTGCAGTATTTAGAGTTGCACCCCAGCGAGAGCGAGTGGGAGAGAGACGGACAAAGAGTAAGATGCTGTGAACGAGGGAGAGGGAGGAGGGAGGGGGAAGAGGGAAGGATGGAAAGTAGGAAACACAAAAAGTCAGAATGAAAGAGAAAGAAAAACAGAAGACCTGGGAATCGGGAGCACCTATTGTAGCTAGAGGCACAAGGCTGACTGAACGGCATAGGCTCTGGATGACTGAGGTGTGCACGTGTAAACAGCGGATACTGCGAGTGTGCACATTTAAGTTGCTGGTGTGCACATATGGCACGTGAGTGGTCAATGCATATGTAAGTCACAGGTGGCCATGTTGAGTCAAGTCTGGGCTAATGAAGTTTAATGGCCATCTGCACTTAAGTAGAAGATTTGTAGGTTCTTTGCTACTATGAACCTGAGAAGGACCTCCTCTCTCTCTCTGTCTCTCTCTCTCTGTCTCTCTCTCTCTGTCTGTCTCAGATTTATGGTTATGGGTTCTAGTAGTACTGGATAAAGTTAGTCACGCTACAGAGTAGCAGGCTGAGCTGTGTCCACTGCTGTCCCCTGACTGTCCTTTGTTAGCTGGTGTAATGAACAGTCACAGGGTACAGAGGAGATCCCACACAGCCTGTACAGGGAGATCAGATCACACCGCTTTGACAAGGTCCACATTTGTCAGTGAACCCAAGATTGTGTCTCCACATTCACCCACCTTCAACTTTACTCTCAGGTTTCTCTCTTAACAGTGTTGTGTTGGTAATGTTGTCAGTTTATTTCTGTCAGTTTATTTCTTATTGTCTGTCTAGTAACCGCTTACTTTGAGTCTGGTGTCCACCAGCAATAATCACTGCATGGCCTCACTGGCCCTGTGTAGACACACTTGGTTGTATGTGTAGTGGAACTCCAGTGTTTATCCAGTGACATCCATTCATTCACACACAGCTTGAATAAATTGAGCCTTTGATTGTGTCTTTGTGAATGCACTTGCTTAAAATTACTTTCCAAGAACTTGCACTCTAGAAGCCTATCAGAGCAGCCTTTGTTGTGCTGTTGGCCACGCCCAGACTGAGAGGCCATGGCAGCATTCTGGGAGCTGCTCGTTTTGTAACAGAGCTTCCGTGATAAAACAAGATATCGATCCTGACCCTAAACAAACAAAACTTTGCAGTAGGCCACATTTGTGGGGGGGGGGGGGGGGGGGGGGGGGGGGGGGTTTATTATCTTGGCCAAACATTTGTTCACCTGTTGCACATTCCAGAGCGCTACCTCTGAATTAGAATTAGACAAAGGAAAGATAACAGAAGTCACTACACTGTTAGTAGACCATGTTGGTATTAAACACTGCCATAATAGACTTCCACGTGAAGGTTAGTTCCCGTCCACGTTTGGGGTCTAGTGTGTGAGGATTTTGCTAAATAGAGAGTCAGACGGGCCCAGGAGTTGAAGAGCCCTACGGAGATGAAGAGCCCTACTCTTCATCTCCGTAGTGATAGTGCAAATAGCCAATCATTTAAAACAAAACCACACTGCGATATCATCCACGGTCCGCACAACGCCTGTTAGCACAGGTGAACCCAGCCTGTCCCTGGAGTTTCATCCAGATGAGACTATTCCTTTAGTGCAGCGTCTGTCTACACGTGAAACAAGCTGGGGCCTAAGTTGAAAAGGTCATATTTTGAGTCAAGAACCATGAAACGTGTGAGGCTTATCAAAGAGGTTCTGTCACACGTGTAAGGGGAGAGCAGGCACGTGAGCAGGCCGCGGGGAGACGGCCACTCTGAGCCGAGATGCTCAGAGGGAGAGTGCGTCTCCTCTTCGGCTCCTCGGACATACAGCAGTGCCCCACGGCAACATAGGGTTGTTTTTAATGTCACTGCTGCGCTGCTTAAGTCGCTGCAACATTCAGTTTCCCACAGAACCTTTTTCTCCAAAGGATTCTGTTAAACTAGCAGCTAAAGTTTTATTACGATTTTTACAGTCTAGTCTCTTAGAGCCCTTTCAACTCTGAGCTTTACATATGATCAGTGTCTGTGTCTGAGTAGTGTAGTTCTTCGTCACTTCATGCCAGTAAAACATTCACCTCATCTCTCATTTTCCCTGTTGGCCACGCCTCCTGGCTGAGCTCTGCCTGAAGGGGTGTGGCCCAGGCTAGCTGGCGCATAAAGGAGGGCGGGGCTGCTTCCCAGGCTGAAGCTTGGCTGGAGCATGACTGGTGGGGGTGTGCTGGGGAGGAGATTTGCAGGCTGCTTCAGCAAAGCAGAGCTGGAATGCTAGCATACAACACTCCTTACCAACACTGACCAGGACGGAGAGGCCCCTCTTCTGCTTCTCTCCCATTCTCTCTCTCCCTCTCTCCCTTGCTCTCGCTCTCTCTCTCTCCTTCTGTATGATGGACAGTTCAGTGGTCAAACGAGAGAGAAAAGCACATTCTTGACTCCATGCTAAGCATCTAATTTACATCCAAAAGAGTCCAAAGGGAAATATCCGAGCGTGGACACGTTCTTGGCTGGCAACAAGGATTCCGGAATATTTTCATGGGAATACAGAATACGAGCACTACACACTTGTAAGCTGAAAGAGCTTGAGATTGAGAGACTGCCATTGTCTTGCTCTTAAATTCACTCCTCAGACATTCCTTTCATTTTCAAGTAGGATAAACGGAATTGGGATTCTGAAAGCATTATACTGAGGCTAATGAGCTTCCTCACTACACTCTGATGGCGGTCACCGTTATACTCGAGTCGTCCTACCATAATACCGTGCTCATACTCGAGCCGCTTCAACCTCTTTGCAGTCAGCCTCAGCCTCTTAGAAAGCGCCCGAGTTCTACGAAGTGAATGAGCGGCCTGCCCTCAGTCCCAGGAGATAAGGCTATCGTAGCAGGCTTCGTGCGGCCTCCGGTCGCAGCGTTCAAATAGCAGGCGTAGTGCGTCCTGTGGTTTATCGCAGCCGAAGCGGTTCCCTCCAAATACCCGTGTCCTCCCCAACATCCCCAGGCACGCTTTGCTCAATATCCGATCGACGGCCTCAAACCACTGTTGTGCCTTCTGGTGAAAGCCCCGAGAGTGAGTGTGGTGGGGGGGGGGGGGTGACACATGCTCCAAACGTGGAGCGTGTACAGTATATTCCCAAAGGTCTGGCATGCGCAGCTGTCTGTGCTGGCTGAGTTCTGGGGGGCCCGTTCTGAAGCGTAGCACCTCGTTGGCAGAGTTCGTCACGCATGCCTGAGCTGAGGCCTGCGTTCAGGGGGAAGGAATGTGGCGTGGTTACACAGGAGGCATCTCGCACGCCTGGGGAAGGAGATCCTGAGGCCAGCATGTACCACTCTAACCATAGCTGCATGTTTAGAGAAACCCCAGTGTCCGAAACCCTCTAGACCCACATTGCACTGTGGGATTCTCGTGGCCCTGTTACTCAGTGTAGATAATGTGTTTTCTGTTTTGGGACATGTTTTGATGTCTCTCTCTCTTTTTCTCTCCCTCCCTCTCTCGCTCCCTCTCTCTCAGTGTGAGAATGTGAGAACGCGGGTTCCCAGATGTATTGTTCTATAAATGCTTGATGGTGGTTGGGGGTGAGAGTTGTTGACATGCTTTGTGCTAGGTGGGGGTTGCAGGTGTGGATTGAAGAAGACAGCCTCACTGTTTGCAAATGGCCTTAGTAGACAAAGAAGAAGTTGTCCCCTTCAAGCGGGTCTTTCTCGTGCAGCCGAAAGCTTCTGTCTGGTCGAACAGGGTTTCCCGCCAGTCTCGCCCAGTGCCGTACTGGCTGGGGATCCTCTGACTGGCCCCTGCTGCTGACTGAGTGTGTGTGGGGCCCCTGGGCTGCTTGGGGAGAAGCCACACTCCTGTTGTGTTTCTGTAATGTATGGAACTACTGCTAATGCATGGAGCTTGTCCTGTATAGACGTGAAAATCTCTTTTTGCCATTGGGCCATTAACTTTCTGGCTGGGTTACCTTTATATCAGCATATACATGTGAAGAGGAGGTGGATGTGTCCTCATTGTTGCAGAGCTGACGTGAGCATTCCCTAGGGGTGTGTGTGTGTGTGTGTGTGTGTGTGTGTGTGTGTGTGTGTGTGTGTGTGTGTGTGTGTGTGTGTGTGTGTGGATTGCTGCTGCGCGAGCTTTGTCGAAGTCTTATTGTCCTTCAAAGTATAATGACTTCAGGACAAAGTTTTTAATTGACCCTGACTAATTATAGGGTTACCCTCGGGCTGGCTGGGCTCTGAACTCTGACCCTTGCCATTATTTTATTAACTATTTCTTTACGCTGTACCACAGAATGTGAATTTCTTTCTTTCATCCTCATTCATGTTCTCGCTCTCTTTCCACCTCTCTCACGTACACATGCACACCCAAAATGTAAAGTGCTGACACACAGACCTGCAGAGGGTTTCGCTCTCCATTTTGCCCACCTGTCATGCATTGTACTGTGATGCTGGTGGTTCTGGTTCTAGGAGAGACGATGGTCTTGGCTCTAAGTGAGTCCTGTTTCTTTGTGTAATTAGTGTAATTGCCTATGAGTGATTGAAAGAGGAGCAGTTGGACATGTTGGTGCTGTAGCAGGCTCTCCCTCTGTCTCTCTCATTAGCTCTCTCTTTATTCACTGATTCACAATCTCTCAGTCTCTCATACTTGAAGAATGTCATCTAGTTTGGTGACACTCACCAGCAGCTCATTTTAAACCGGTGACACTCAGCAATCAGCGTTTGCCTAACACACCTGCACTGACTTAAAACAACACAGTTGATTGAAGCAAAGCCACTGTTCTCTGGAGTCCTCCAGGGGAGACGGCCCGGTTGTTGGTGCTGCCAGCCCGGGCAGGACATTGGATGTGCGTGAGGTGTGTGTGTGTGTGTGCATCTGTGTGTGCATGTGTATATGTGTCTGTGTTTATGAGCTCATTTCCTAAGCTTGTTAAAAGCACATTATCCAGGTGCATTTTATGTGTTTTGGGGGCGAATGCCCTCAATTCCTACTGTACTCTAAAGCAACACTGTATCCACCCACTCAGTCCTTCACTCCTCCACTTACTCATCTGCTCTATCACTCCCCCAATGAATCATTTCCTCACTCTCTCCATCCCTTACTTTCCCACTGTCTTTCTCATACACTCATTCACTCATCCTCCCACTCCCTACAACCCCCCCCCCCCCCCCCCCCCCCCCCACACACACACACACACCCTCAGAGTATCACTCAATTCTTAAGTGTGGTTATGCTTCAGCAGCTGTTCTGTGAATGACTCATTTATGACATAAACTTTGGCTTTATGCTACTTAAAAAGATAATTTTTGCTCACTGTATGTGTGTCTGTGTGTGTGTGTGTGTGTGTGTGTGTGTGTGTGTGTGTGTGTGTGTGTGTGTGTGTGTGTGTGTGTGTGTGTGTGTGTGTGTGTATACCCCACAGAACACCAAGACTGCCTTCACCAAGTGGTTCATGAGCGTCTGGGGGAGCTGTTGCGTGTGCTGAAGTCTGTGATTGGCACACACCCAACACTGAACTCTGTGGACATCCTCAGTTCAGCTGGAACAGTCATCGCAAAGGTTAAAGGTCAGCAGGTTCCTGACCATCTCTCTTTCACACTGTCCCTTTTTTCTGCTTCTTGTCATGTTGCTGTTTGTCGGTCTCTGTCTTCTACACATTCCTTGAGATGATTGACAAGTGTTTAGCTGACTGAATGGAGCCCTGCTGTATTGAAATATCACTCATCCACATGCTGGTAATTCTATACCTGGCCTGTGCATCAAATGTTTTCATAAGGCCATAAAAAGAGATCGTAAAAAGCCCTCAGCCTCATTGGGGTGTCCTCAGCCTTGGTATCCGGAGTGTTTGGAGCTCTCCAGAGGTCTGGAGAGAAATATTTCTGTTTGCATCCATTGTATGGGATCAGGGAGGAGGAGCCTATTTCAGTCTCTTGCAGTTTGCTGATTATCATGGCCTGTGTGGAGTGGTTAACCAGGGTGCTGGGAAGGCTGTCAGTCTAGGAGGACACGTCTGCCTGATGAACGCTGTGCAGAAACCCCAGCAGCCTGAGGGAAGGAGTGTGCGTGTGTGTTGTGTGTGTGTGTGTGTGTGTGTGTGTGTGTGTGTGTGTGTTTGTGTGTGTGTGTTTGTGTGTGTGTGTGTGTGTGTGTGTGTGTGTGTGTGTGTGTGTGTTTGTGTGTGTGTGTTTGTGTGTGTGTGTGTGTGTGTGTGTGTGTGTGTGTGTCACAGAAGGCCCTGTTTCTTCTCCTTCCATTCTCTCCTTCTCTTTGCCTGGTGTCAGAAACGTCACTATTCTCTTCAGTAACGGGAATGCAGAGTCTCATTATTCACCCATGCAGAGTGGTGATTATTGATTTGCATTTGGCCTGTTTTGACAGTCGGGCCCCGGGTGGGTCATGTGACATCTCTGTGTAAACCTGTCTCCAAGGTGACTGACCGTCTGGCTCTTCTAGATAGCTTAATATTAACATCCCTGGTGACCAGAACCAGACGGTGTTCACACAAACAAACCCTTCATGTTCCTCCATTCATTACTGTCCTCTCATGTGCCCTTGCTCTGCTTTTTGTACCATGTTGCTTCATGTATCACAACAAAACCCAACACTAACATTTCTAACATTTTTAAAAGGTCCATAAAAAAAATATGTTTGCACTTCCATGTTTTACCACCAGAGGGCCGGAATTCAGTGCTTGACCATGTGAATGACCATGAGCCTCATTGGCTCAGTATCTCGCTCTGTGTGCACACAGAGAACGCACACACATTTATTATCTGACTCCTGAAATAATCTACTGTTCTAGCTCTGTGGCCTGCAGGCTAAAATAAAAGGAAGTCATATATCCAAATCAGAGTCCATAGATGGAGATCCAAGAAGTGTAGTGTTTAGCCTCTCAAAGGGCTTCGCCATTACTGGATTAATTGATGAGTCATGTGTGTTTGGAACTGCAGCCATTCTGAAACTCCTTAGTGCTGGGCTTGAGCTCAATGCTTTTCCTTGAATTCCCCTTTAAACTTATAAAAGGCCTGATCATTAGTCACTGGCTGGCATAGATGGATGTGTGAGTTGTATCAGTCAGGTTGTTTTGAAGCAAGATAAAAAGTGCCGTGCTAGTTGGACAGGTTTCATAGTAAGGCTAAGAAGATGCCCAGCAGGAGGCGTGGCCAGGAAAAGGCGTGGCCAGACTGGCCAGGGCTGGGGCCAGTAGAGCAACAGGGTCCCATTTCCCAGGTGGCTGATGAGAACAGTGAGCTCTGATGCTGAAATATCTCACATGCCTTGAATTTACCCACCACTGCACACACTTCTCTGTTCTGTGGAAATATGCAGCCAGTTGGGTTATCTTGAACGGAGGCCATCCAGGGAAATTCCCCCTCTTTTTTCTCACTTCGCTCTATTTTTGTTGTATTTGAGATGACTGTGGTACGTTCATGCACTGTGTTGGGAGTGTTGAGTTCCTGAGCTCTAATTCCTGTGCAGATCATGTGGGTTTCCTAAGAGTTGACCAGCGGAGTAACTGGTTTGGAACTGGTTTTGTTTAGTTTTGTATTTTTTACAGTTGACATTCCCATCAATTCAGTGACCTCTGGACAGACCAATCGCAGTATCACAGCACTACAGAGTCTTCCCTTGGCTCAGATGGAGGGCTCTGGTTCATTTATCTTCCTGAAGTATGAACAAAAAAAATTGATTAGTTGGGCCAGTCCCAGCATGGCGAGAACGATTCAGTGTGTGAGATGCTTCAGACCATTGGTGTGTGACGTTACTGTCATGTCCAGCCCACACTTAAAACGGCTCGCTTATGGGAAATCAATGGAGTCATGTAGCATGAGATTACATTGCACTGAGGGTTTTTGAGAACACCATTGTAAACATAAATCAGATTTGTTCTCTAGTCCTGCTTGCCTAATACTAAATCCAGAAGTCTAATAAATCCAGTTTACATGATTAATCTGATTTAACTCATTAGTCTATATTCAGTATATACTGTATGTTAAGTATGCTCATTTTATTTATGATTCAGTTGAGCAGTTAATACTCAACTAACTTGATCTTCATATTTGACTCTTCTCTGCTAGTTACTAAGCATTTAGCCAGATGAATCATATTAATGAATCATCTGGAAAACCTGCCAATAAATTGCAGTGCTGTCGAATTCCAGGCACAGGAAATTGAACTTGGGGATCCAAAGTACACACACCTAGTCCATTCAAAGTACACACACCTAGTCCATTCAAAGTACACACACCTAGTCCATTCAAAGTACACACACCTAGTCCATTCAAAGTTGGATAGCTCTTCTTCCAATCCTAACAGGTGCCCCAAAAATATTTTGGTCCATCAATGTCTGTTTTGGGTGTGTCCTGTGACTCGGTGGAGGAGTGATTCGCAGGCTGGGCTCTGGTACCGTTTCCCAGAGAGAAGAGGAAAAAAAAGGAAAAACAATGCCATTTTTGTGTGGTGATGTAATTTCCACGGTTGCACTGTGAGTGGCTGGAGAGCTGTGCCATTGTGTTCTCGTGAACTTCAGGATGTCCTGTTGGGGGAGGGGAGAGGGGACGTGACCACCAACCAGAGCTTCACAAACCAAAGTCCCTAAAGGTCCAGAGAAGACTGGGATTCACACATCTGTCCCCGTTTAATGGTTTCACCCAAGGTGGATCCATCTCGCATCTGGACGTTTATAGAACAGCTGTTTTCAGGACTTCTCAGCTGTCTGTCCTGGTGTCACAGCTGGACTGAGTTACTTATCAGCTTTTTAAGCTTAACGAGGGAGCAACATTTCCAAGAACCACAGTGAAGAGCTGGTGCGGATCTTTTTTGATCGCCCGTCTAGACAGTGTAAGGAACCCGGTGGTGTTGGAGAAATCTGTGCTCAACGTTTGCTGTGTTTGCGGAGCTGGATGGGCAGTGTTGTGGTGGGTAAGTCACTGAGACCTTGGGAGACGCTTTAAGTCCGGCAGAGTCTGTAGACGTTCGTTCTGAGCTCCGGTTCAGACAGGAAGTGATCGCGAAAGCTGCGTTAACGCTCACGGATGGAGTCTTCTCGTTTCCTGTTGTGACATATCTGTAGGTTTCATGGTAAACTTCAGTAGGAACAGATCCTCGTTCCACGTTTGAGTACAACGCAGCTTTGTGCCCAAACAAAGGTTCTGAAGCTTTCCACAGGCAAGGCGCACCAGCAAAGGTTCTGGAGGACAAACTCGGCCCATCTCAATGCCTCAGAAAGCTGCCGGAGACTTGTTTTGAGGTGTGGGTAGTGAAGAGCAGGAGGGTGGTTGTTTCATCCGAAACCATTGAACTTCCTCCAGATCCCTGGAAGCCCCCAGTTGTGGCGTCTGGGCAGGACTGACTCTCACTGGAATGCCAATGGCGTCAGTGGGGGGGGGGGCTGTGTCTGCCACTCTCCACCTGTTTATTTTTGCTGTGAGAGTTTGACAGGAAGTTTATTGTGGAAGGGTGGGGGTTGATTGCAGTTTATTTGCCCCAGTGTTTTTTTCCCCCACACCTCTCCACCATGACAGAGACCCTGCACAGGAAACGGTTTGGGAGGTTACACTGCCAACTAAATACTTAACCTGCCCCCTCGGCTGGGGGACGGCATGATTTACCATGTTTTTTTTTTGCATGTATTTCATGTGTTCTACTGCTGACCAGAAAGAAAGAGAATTTTAACAGCAACGTTAATATAAAAAAAAAATCTTGATATGGTCAGAAATGGACTTTTCAATTTGTCAGACTACAGAGCTTTCTGTATTACATGGAAATGTGTGTGTGTGTGTGTGTGTGTGTGTGTGTGTGCGTGTGTGTGTGTGTGTGTGTGTGTGTGTGTGTGTGTGTGTGTGTGTGTGTGTGTGTGTGTGTGTGTGTGTGTTTATAGCAGTTGTGATAGCGAGAGTGTGTATGTACAGCCATTCTGGTACCCATTCCTAACACTCTCATGTTGGGCAGGTGTGAACTTCAAGGAGGTGAATGAAGATAGCAGACAGGAACTGTTTGGGCAGATCTACTCATCCATAGATACCCTGGCCTTCACCTTCGGCAATGTGTGAGTGCAGCTATACAGAGGCACTGTTAGTTCATACTGTTGGGAAGCATCCTTCAATGACTTCAGTCTCATAGGAGACCTCTGGCAGCTGCAGAGAGCAGCAATTTCTCCATGACTCAGCTGTGTATGTGAGCGTATGTGCGTGCGTGCGTGCGTGCACGTGTGTGTGCACGTGTTTACATGTGCACGTGTGTGTGTGTGTGTGTGTGTGCATATGAGCTCATAATTTTATTCCCGTTGGATAGTTCTTTATTGTGCTCCTTTCCTGTGTGTTAGAGTGTCTGACTTCCTTATGGGTGATGTAGAGAGTGGATGTTCACTGGGACATGCCCAGACGCGCAGGACTAGGGTAAGTTCCCTCCTCTCTCACACACCACACACAGGGCTTTCACTCCTAACCAGCAGAGCTGTGCAACACGCTGGATGAGCATTGAAAAATGACATCGTTTTGTGAGGAAATTAGGTGAGAAGCTCGGCTGAGGGTCTGACTGGAGACACTTCTCTATGGCATTACACTGGGCCAGTTGATTGATGCAGGTAGCATGGAAGGCTTTGTGTATTTACAGCTGTGGTTCCTAACTGCGCTCCGAGCTTTAGCCTTTCTTACATTCCCTAACCTAACCAGTCTGACTGAACACACTCCGTGTCAAGCCCTTGGTGAGCTGAATTAGGGGTGTTAGAGCAGGAATCACAAGCGCGTAGAAGCTCCAGACCAGTGCTGCTGGTCCAGGTTGATGGCCACCTGTTTCTTTGTCTCCATCTTATCTCATCTTACGGTATTTCCCCTCAGTCATCGGAGAACCTGTCGCTGGAGTCTGGGAGATGCGGTCCGGAGAGTGAAGACCCTGCAGGTGAGACATGGCTGATCAGCACAGGGTGCAAAATCATCTGACCAGTAATGCTGGCTTTGTTAAGCCTGACCTAGTAATAACCAGCAGTTGTGTAAACACAGTAATAACATGCAAACATAGTAATAACCACCATTTATGCAACATTCTTTAGTAACAATTAGTTACTAAATGCACAATTAGTGCATTTATTGTAATTAATATTAGTTCTTTTAATTTAATGGTTGATTTAAATATTAGATGTTTTATAATATATGAAAAAAAAACTATATTTTTTTTGTGTTATTATTGGCAGTTATTTTCAGATTTTTCTTTTTTCTTCTTTTGTAAATATGATCCCGCCCAGCCTGTACAGACACTCTAGATCTCACACGTATCCTGTAACACACATATCTATCCGCACTGTGTTGCTGGGTTTGATTTCACTGCTGGATTCCAGCATTATTGTGGCTGCATTTCTGTGTGTGGACTCCATCTCACACTTTGTCTCTGTCACACTTCTGTCATTTCGAATCCATGTTCAGGTAATTTACTGCCAATGTGTGTACTTGTGTGTGTGTGTGTGTGTGTGTGTGTGTGTGTGTGTGTGTGTGTGTGTGTGTGTGTGTGTGTGTGTGTGTGTGCGCGTGTGTGTGTGTGTGCCTGCCTGTATGTGTTTATATATGTGTGTATGTTTGTTTACATTCACGTGTACACTGCTTATTCTTAGGTCCCTCTCCACCTATTCGGTTGGAGGATCTGGACGGTGTTCTCCTGCAGTGTGACGGTGGGGTGGAGTCTGCTCTCCTCTATGCCAAAGCCTGGTCTAAATACACCAAGGAGCTGCTGACCTGGGTAGACAAGCGCCTTAGCATGGGTGAGATGAACCTGCTGAACCTCCTCACACCTGCTCACACCTCCTCACACCTGCTCACACCTCCTCACACCTGCTCACACCTGCTCACACCTGCTCACACCTGCTCACACCTCCTCACACCTCCTCACACCTGCTCACACCTCCTTACACCTGCTCACACCTGCTCACACCTGCTCACACCTGCTCAGACCTGCTTACACCTGCTTAACCCCCACACAGCCTGAACTGAAAGAGCTTTTTTTGCTTTTCTAAGGTCTAGTCAGCAGTGGGTTAGAGTCAGTGGGGATCTGTGTAGAGTGAGAAATGTGCAGTGGTTTGTTATCAAATTACATTAATATAATCCAGCAGTGATGGCTGACTAAGGATCATCGAATACAGAATATTGTATTGGGCATTCAGTACTTACTTAACAGACCCAAGATTCAGTAGAGTACAGGTTCAGTATAGTACAATAAAAGGTTATCATAAAACAAAGATTGCAAATGCCAGTGTAGTTCTTTATGGCTATTATTTACACATACTTTACTGCAGCACTCTCTCCCAGTTTAAGCCATTACATTTGGCCATTAAAAATAAAATAACTCTATTGTCCAGTGTGCTGCACGCACAGTTTGGACTGTGTAGGTGTGATTGTGTCCAACTGTTACCTCATTGTTTATGCCTCTACAAACACACACATGCACACACACACTGTGATGATTAATAGAGACATAAAGCATAAATGCAGATAGCATTGTGGGCTGGGGATGGGGTAGTGCTCTTCCTCTGTGGCCTTTCTGTGAAGCCTACATAATGGGTTCTCTGTATCTCACACCCACTGTTGCTCTTTGGACAAATCTCTGGGCTTTGGCTCTGAACACAGTGAATGGGAGGGTGTGATTACTGTCTCAAATTATCGGAGTTCAGCCTGTATGATGGTATCCTAAGTTTTGCAGGGCTTTGGACTGTCCTGTAAGATGCAGGACAGTTGGCTAACCGTGCCGTTTCCTTACAGACATGGAGAACGCAAAAAGCCTTGCCAAGATGGCAGAATCAGCAAAGGCCCTGGCAAGCCAGCAGGTGACGTCTTGAGAAATAGATGTTCTGTGTTTGTGATTCTGACTAAATGAGCAGCTTTTGTCTTTGCAAGGTGTTTTTTTTTTCTGAAAGCAGCTGCTCAGTTGGGCTTGTCATAAATGTCTGTGTGTTGTGAACAGGAGCACATGGCGTTCAGGGATATCTACATGTCGGCCTTTAC